>NC_045678.1:29964068-30266221 GCF_003331165.1 Xiphophorus hellerii | reverse complement strand
GAATCTAAGTGTCCTGAATGTTTTCAAAATTAGCTAAATGCTATTAGCCGATTAGCGGGACCGTAACCACTACTGTGGATAATGGACCCAAACACATCCAAATTGGATTTAGAACAGATGAAACAGGTTAATACGAACCTAAAGCCTCCCTAAAACTCAAATTTCAACCTTCCGTGATTTAAATACAAACCATTTAAATAATATCTACCAAGAGGTGGGTTGGATATTGAGCCAGAGGTTTGCTGATGGCTAGCATATCTTTTTTTTTTTCCTCCGAAGAGTTTTTGCGGCGCTAGTGGCTCGTATTTTTTAGACAGTAGGCAGACTGGAAGGAGGGTGAGGAGAGGGGGGAAGACATGCGGCAAAGGTCGTCGGGACCGGGAGTCGAACCCGCGACGTCCGCGTCGAGGACTAAGGCCAAACGTGGGGCGTGCTAACCCCCTGCCCCTGCGCCACCACAGCACGCCCCCGGCCAGCATATCTTTTATTGGTGGTATGGATATATTTGAGCCTTTGCTGAGCAGCAGCGCAGCAGGTAGCCCTGCAGTTTGAGCTCCCAGTTCTTCTTTAAAAACAGCTGCAGCTATAAGCCATGTAATCGCTCCACTGTGTCAAAGAAACATTTCAAATAAATCATTAAAAGAAAGAAATTAGACATTCTTGATGAGTGAATGCATATTTCTGACCAGAGCAGATTAAAGCACAGCCTGGATTTCCAAGCAGGGATTGCAGATAGCACTCTGGAAGCTAATTACTCTCTTTGGAAAAACCATTTAAGCAGAACAAAAAAGCTAAAACACCCCTTTGAAACTAATAATTGCCCATTCAGGCACCAACAAAATGCTGCATTCCTCCTTTAAAAGTTGCTTTAAGAACTAAACTGTTTATTAATGTGGGCTGTTTGTGTAAAAATAAGACGGTTTTTGATTACAGCCACCTCTCTCCAATCACGGTGTGATTAACTGACAGTGTGTTTGATTAAAACCAGCTGCCGCCTGATTGGACTAACCTGTCATTTTAATCAAAACAGCCTGGCGATGCCGCCGCCGCTGGCTGCCGTTTCAGGAAAATCACCCACCGTTGGGTCGCAATTACCTCCCTGATTATCCACCACAAACCTTCCCATCAACACACCTTGGGGCTTTTAAAGATTAAACACTCGTAGTTTCACTTTTACATGAGGAGACGCTGAAATATTAATGTCTGTTATAATATTTATGTCAAATTCAATTTTCTAAATGCTATTGACTTGCTCTCCTATGTGTAAATGTCTTCATTTCAGGTAAGATTGAGGCTCCATTTTCTTCGCTGTTTCAGTTTCATGTGCGCAAACCGTCAGCTCCGTCCTGCAGTGATTGGGTAAATTCCCCCGCCGGGAATTCGGAAAGTGCCATTAAATCAATTTCTGGGTTTTAGAGGCGTGTTACGGAGCATTTGCAAAAGCGGGTGGCATCGGGAGGAGTGTGGCTGTTTAGTATTAGCAACGAGGCTCAAAACGCATCATGAAGCCATTCCTTGGCATTATGGTTATTGCACACTGGGGTACATTATCTCTCCATTACATCAAGCCGTTTGATGGAGTCATACTCTCAGGGCGCTCCTAATTTCCAGCTGGGATTTCTTTGCTGATTCCAATAGTTTCTTACACAACAACAAGGCTGGAGAACCTGCAGGAAATGGTTAAACCTTCAACAAATGTTATTTCATCACTGAACTAGTTTCTCCTGTGCGAGTCCAAGACATTTTTTTTTTTTTTTTTGCTCTGACATTGCCAAGTCCTGTAAGGAGAGTAATTGGATTTCCAGCATAAGCGAAAATCTCCTTTCTCTCCCGGCCCTGCTCTGGTAATTGAGGTTAAATGAAATGGTCAGCCATGCAATAAAAACCCTGGGTGGGTGTTCAGCGGCGGCTCTGTGCAGGAGACAGAGGAGCGACGCTTCCAGTTCTTTGAGGCGAACGGCTATATTTGGACTGATTTGATGGTACGTGTTTTTGAAAAGAGTCAGAAGCCGGGTCGGGTGGTTTGGAAGAGGAAGAGTTCGGACTGACCAAACGTCCTCGGCGTCCACGTCGCACTCCGCTCCGAACTGGCAGATGTCGCAGGTGGACGTCTCCTTCTGGCCGGTCTCGGCTGAACCTTCACCTCCTGAAACACAAAACAAGAGCGTGTGTGACGGTTTCCACCAGACAGGCCGCTGCGAGAAACATGTCCGCCATATTGTGAGTGGCAAGGTCGCTTGGTTAAACCAGACCCGGCTCCAGAGGAACTTGGCAGTAAAAGGACATTTAATTTAATTTAATACAGGGTGTACAAACCTTTTTCCATGTGGGCCAAAATTCTCCTGATATTTATTGTTGATCCAAAACATGACTGATTTTTACGACGGTGTATTAAAACCCGTCGTAAATAGATAGAAAAAAAGGAGCAAATTTCTGCCAAAAACTCAAAAACTTTGATTAATCTCAGAAATGTTCTAGTAAAATTTTCAAAAGAAAACTTACAAGTTTGCTTTTATAATACTAATTTCTGATATTAATCTAAAAATTTGACTTTTATACTATCGAATTTCCTTGTTTCTTTTCTAGAAAAGTTATGAGATTACGCTCAATTTCTGAGTTTTTTGGCAGGAATTTACTTCTTTTTTTTGGCCCAAATACGCTGCAGTAGATTTAGCATGTTTGCCGAATTAAAAGAAAGAATTCTAGTTTTCAGGTTTTTTTATTAAATTTATTTTCAGTAAGGACAGAATTTGGCTTGTAAATGTTTGCTATATTTAGCCAAGTTTAACGAAAAACAAAAGTTGATTTAGGTGCAGCAAAGTTGCCTTTTCAGTAAAAGTCTCTCCAAGTTTGAACTTTTGTTAAAACTTGGTTATAAAAGCATTAATACTTTTGTTCTACTTTACATTTTCCTGTGTAAGACAATTATATTGGTAACAATTTTTACCCTGATTACAAATTAAAACTCTCCATCTGCATCTACGGGACAAATTTGAATTCTATTTATCAAATAAAATAAAATAATCAACTTCGAGGTCAAGTTAAAACATTTATTTTCAACAAATCTTTTAATGTAATAACCCTGCGTTGCTCTATTCTTCACGCCGCCTGACCTAAATCTCAAGTTAGAAATTAATGAGATAAACGATAATATTGTTATTTTGAGACCATTTTCCACAAATATAATGATAATCATGGCACTATAACGCAAGAACACATCGTCAATGATCAAACTTTATGTTTTAATGAACATTTAACACTGCAACAGGAAGATATTCTAAATATACAAAAATACATAAACATAAGAAACCACAAATAAAGTTAGGGGTGCACCGACTTACTGGTCCCAAAATCTTAATTGGCAGACCAGACTTTTAGAGATTGGTAATCGGCGATCGGCCAGAAAACTGCAATCAGTGCATCCCTGAATAAAATGAATCATAAAGTCTGTAAACAAAACTGACCTTAAAAAAACAGGACCAGTTTTGATAGAGAGAAAACAGCAAAATGATAAATCATGTAAATGGAAGTTATTGAGCTTGTCTTAATTGATCATGAGATTAATTAATTGATTTATTGTGACAGGCCTACCTACAAACAGAACTGAAATGTTCCTATTTAGACGCTTTAGTTTCTACCAACAATGATTCCCACCTTTCAGTGGTTTGTTGCATTTACATCCAGTCACATCCCACCTGAAGCATCTCCTTCATCTCTCCTCCTCCTCACCTGACTCTCATCTATCACTCTCAAATCCCAGCTGATCTTCCCCGAGTCCCTCTTTTATTTCATCGCGCTGCGAGTGCGGCGGCGGCCGTCGGGCTTATTGCGGCTTAGGGGCCCCGGCGGCGCGCGTCGCCCCTCCTGAGTGGCCGACGGGGAGAAGAAAAGGAGGAATAAAAGCAATCTGGCCAATCTCAAATTGCATTCTCCCTCCGCAGCGGAGTCCTCTCCTCTTCTCTATTAAACAAGCTCTATTTTTGACTCACTGGGACCCAGGAGAGCAACATGGAAGGACGAGAGGAAGAGGTGGAAGTTGGCATCATTTCCTCGTGTCATATCTTTAATCTGTCTAACCAGCGCCACCTCGCAGCGCTCCCCCGTGTCACATCTTTCATTCTCCCCCCCGAAACGGTTGTTATTTTTTGTGATCCCTTGTGACGCGCTGGACTGAAAGAGCGCCATTAGCGCGGCGTAACCTTGTTTTCTGCTCACCGGGTTGAGTTCAGTCTGATTTTAAAGTCAAAGTCAGGAGAGTTTACTTTCTTCTATGAGTGAGATGAGCGACTTTGTTGCCATCGAGTCGTAGACTGATTAGCTGATTTTGAACTCTGTTTTTTCTGTCTGCCATGATGCCGAGGCAGAGCGTCCTCTGAGAGCCGGACGCCTGCAGTCATGCAGAAAGGTTTACGTTCAGTATTCACAGCTTCACCTTTCGGGTCACAGAACCGCCAAGATGACCGGGTGTGAAGCCGAGGGCGACCAGTGGAGCATGAATGCCAAATCCTCTCAGTTCACAGGAAAAAAAATACATGTTTTCTGAAAACACTGATTTCTAAGCTTTTGGGTTAATTTTACCGTATTCAGTCAGGGTTACTCAAGAAATCATCCAACTACAACCTCTCTGACAACAGGAAGTAGATTTTACCTTCTCTGGAGTGGCTACTTAACCAAAATTACTGATTACAACTCATCCAAAATATGTTTTCTGCGTATGTGTTAAAACTGTCTGGTATGTGACAAATAATCTGTTAATCCACTCCCGATCAAAAATAACCAATCAGAGCCAGGAGGCGGGGCTTAGCACCATCAATCAATCTCATGTACTTGCTGCTAAATGTGCTAATGGCAGAGAAACAAATTACTGCTACAGGAAAAATGTTTACCTTGTATCATCAATGGCTATGCTAACTAGTCTTAGTTGACTAGTTACAGCTATGCTAGCTGTAGCGTAGCAGAGAGCCACACGGAGGGTTATTAACAGCGTTAAGACCCGCCTCTTGGTTCTGATTGGTTGATTCTAGTTTGCACTGGGAAAAGAAGCTCAATTTTTTCCACAGATTATCTCACAACATGGTGACAGTTTCAATAAATATGTAATATTTAATATTAAATGTTACATATTGCAGCTTTAAGGTCACGGTTCAGGATTCAATAAAAAATAGATACTGGATATAACTGGAAGGCCAAAAATCACATTTAACAAAAATATTCTGTTGAGACAAAAGTGAAAGATTTTGGAAGGTTTTTATTTTGTTACGTCTGGTATAAACTAGCAGCATTTAGCAGCAGTGAGATAATGAGGTGGTACTGTTATGACCTGGACTAGTTTAATTGTACTAATCATTCTGCCACCATTTTGTGACCTTAAGCTGAAGCATGCTTGGGTTGTGTACCAAAACAACAGCTGCAAGTCAACTTCTGATTGGCTCAGAAAAAAGAAAATTAAGGAGGTAGAGTGACCTTATAAACCTAGAACCAGCGATTAGCAGATCAAACTAAAAGTTAGTCACCCTAACCCTAGAGCACTAATCATAAACATTAGTTAAACTCAAATCTAATCGCTATAGCAACATTCTGTTCAGCTAAATTCAACCATGATGATACCCACAAAAACACAACCAGGCTCTCAAAACAATTAGTATAGGTGAATTTTAGCATCTATTTATTTAACACTGTGAGAAAGTGAGGAGAGGAAACAGAACTGCTGTCTTCACCTTCTTCAAAATAAGAGCATGAATATAAGTATCTAACTACTTGGCAAATTGACGATTGGTGGCCAGAACGTCAACTTGGATCATGTTGAACTTTATTCAAATTAAAGTTTGCAAAACCACCAAATAAATCAGAACTTTATTCAGAAAAATTAATTTAGCAGAAGCTAACAGTGCTAAAAGTTTCCAAAGTTAGCAAGAAAGCTAAATGCTAAACCAAAAATGAGCTCTGCTATTAGCAGATTAGCAGTGTGTCCATCCCTACATGGCGCAGATAAAGGTGCTGTGGTCTGATCTGAAACAATGGAAAACCCTCTAAAGTGGCTAAATTGGAACATTTAAAAGTTTCCTGTTGTGGTTTGGTCACTTGTTTTTGTTAAATCATAATTTTAAAAAGTAATTCTGTATCAACTCAGGTTGTATTTAACTGATATTAGACGGACAGAGAGGGGAGTGAGAGGACGCTGTCCAAGAGAAGTAAGATGATGTTTATCCACCAGAAGACAACGTTGCAGATTTTCCTTAACAAGGAAATCAGCCAGGACCAAGAATCTACAGAATGAGGCAAATCCTGAAATACCAAATGGGAAAAATAAAATCCAGGCCATCAAGACTCTCTTGGTGTAATATCCAGGCCAAAAAATATTCAACCTCTTAAATTAAGACAAGGAAGCTCTTGCATGGAGGGGTCCATCCAAAGTCCACTGCTCTGAAACGGTAAGCTAAGCAGACGGAGGGAGGAGATTACTAGAAAGACAATCTGCTACATGAGTCTGGAGCTCAGGGAGAAAATAGAGAAGTTGTGCAAAGTCAACTTCTCAATATTCATAAAAGAACAAAAACAGATGACTCCTATAATTTTACAGGCTGTAGAAAGTGCCTCAGCGGTGTATAAAGCACCTGAAAACAGCTTTTTATTTCTATTTTCCAGCATTTCTTCCTGTGATGTCGTACCAGGCAGTGTCTGCCTGCACCTTACATAAGCCATGGTCTATAATCTATGCTGATCTTTCACCGTTTCAAGAGTCTCCCACGACATTTCAGACCCAAGCAGGTGGCAGCTGCTGTGGGGACGTGGGTGGAAGTGGCGGGTTGAACGGTGGTTCTGCTGACAGTTTCTAGGTTCCCCTGAACCCGACCTGTTCTGCTGAACTAGGAGCAGTTTGTTATTCCCGGATATTTTTAGGTTCTGGCTACCAGTGACTGTCTGAATTATCCAAGATAACTTTAAGGTAAACTACAGGTGGTTCTCTTTTCCATACCTAACTATATAAATTAATACCATCAGCGGTAGACTCTGCTAACTAAAACGTTAACTGCACTAAACCTAAAGCGCTAATCATAAACATTAGCTCTGCTAAAACTGAAGCGCTACACCAGTATTTAGCAAAAACTAATGCTGCCACCAATACTCCATTTAGCCGTAGCTAATGCTGAAGTGATTTACACATATTGTTTTTGTCTTTGTTCACCTAATCATAACCTTAGTATTTGATTTATTGACATCACAGCAAAGCAGTAGTAAATTTTAGCTAATGCTAAAATGCTACACCAACACTGTGTTTAGCAGTAGTGAATGCTAAAGTGCTAAATTCAACCTGCAGAGAAACTTAAAAAAATATTGATATTACAAAAAATATCAATAAGTTATTTGAAATAGATAAAAAAAACACACATTTTTACTCCTATCAGTAGCTATGATGAAGAGTTTATGCCTTAACTTGATAATCTTATATTTTCTAGAGTTCTAGAAAATTCCAGACAAATTTAATGGAGTAAAAAAAACTGGTTATGTTGCTTGTTATTCCAACTGTTTCTAAGCTCTAACTTTATGTCGTCCTGTTGCTCCTTATGTTCATTTTATTTATTCCAGCAGGCAAAGAAAAGCACTTTATTTGCTGAGGCATGGACAAGTAATTAAGCTGGTTGAGTTTAAGCTGAGATTGTTTAGAAAATGACCTCATTAGGCTTTCTTGTTAGAATTAGAGCAGTTTATTGCACCAAACAAATAGATTGAGCCATTAAAAGCTCTTTCTTTTGTTTATAAGCTGTAAACACGTTTAATCAAAGGCAGCAGATCGAGATCCAGGAATCAGGTCGGGACTTTAGAACTCAAAGAGTTTTCATGATAAAATATTGATATTATATTAAAAAAAATAAAGTACTTCCTTTTAAAATTGAACTAATTTAGTGTCCAGGCAGGTTTGAACCTGCTTCCTCTGACTTCGACACTTTTTCTGCTCTTCACACGCCTCTCTGCCTTTTCTATTCTCTGTCATGGTCCGCTCTGGATGAAGGCGAGTGTGTGAGCTCTCCCACACCGCAAACAAGAGAAGAAGAGCGGCGGTACGGAGGACTGACCATGCCAAAACTGGTAATAAATATATAGATAAATGATAAAGTAATTAATGCATCAAATACTGCATTCAAAGAGAAACATACATTATTTATAATTTTCAACAGTGTTAATTTAACATTTTCACTATTATTAATTTTTATTTTATTTATTTTAATTTTCACATATATTATTTCATTATTTATTTTTTCTAACATTCTGTATTTATTTAGTTTTTTTTTTTATATTAACAGTCACTTTTTTAAACTCTCCCCTCCTGGTTTCTCCTTCGTTCTTTTATCTACACTGTTTTATTTTTTCCTAATAAAATGTGACAGTAACTAAACTCTCTCAGCTCTGCAGGCTGGGGACAGCAGTGTTTGCTTCTCCTCCACCCCTGACGCTCTCCCCTGTTTCTGTGTCTGCTAATCCCGGGATCAGGAGATGCGGCCGGGTAATGGCGGAAATGATCTGCCCCCCCGCCGGCTGCTACATCACCCCGCATCGATCCGACGGTCGGACCCGAGCCGTCTCCTCGTTTTCTATCGTTTCGTTTTAAAGCGCTTCTCCGATGCGGCTAACGGACACTTCGGCTTGACTAACGTGATGAGAAGAGATTAGAGAGGAAGTGTGAGGAAGAGGGCAGATGAGATGAGGGAGATATGCGCTAAGAAACTGAGGTAGAACATCTTTAATCCTCCTAACTGGAGTTAGACGTTTGGCACAAATTTTACTGGGCAACTAAATGTCCCAGAAATTATTGCGATAAACAATAACATTGTCGTTTTGAGACCATTGTTGACTAAAATCATAAAAATTGTGTAATAGCACAAGTACCAACACTCAAAGATCAACAAATACAAAGTTCTTTTGTGACGTCACTTCTGTGAACTTTGTAACTGACAGCCATCTTGGTAGGTGGTTGCTATGACAACAATAAACAAGACGCAAGCTTAGAACTAGCTAGAGCTCTAATATATAAACAATGTGAGAATATTACAACTATTACTCAGTCACAATTTCTGAGTACTCCACCCAACTCCATGCAATACTAAGATAAATATCAGTGATAGCAAATTAGCTTAGCTAATGTAGCTCAGACTAGTGGGAACTATTGTGTTAATTTCTAACAAACATTTAAAATTGGAACTGAAAAACATTTTAAATATCCAAAATACATATACAGATAAAATGAATTACAAAGTCTGCAAACAACCTCGTCCTTCAAAATAATTAATCATTATTTTTAATCAGACTGGAAGAGTGGGAAGAATTAAACGTTAGGATTTTTATGAAAAGAAAAAAAAGTGTCAAGTTGCCAAAGTGTCAAATATTTGCAGCATCTTTTGGTTTTTAATTACATTAAAAAGTCAGGATTCTTCTCTTTACGCGACAAAAACAAACAAGTAAGCGACTGGAAATGATCAACCTGATTTTAATTTATTATGCAATTCATTGGATTATTATTATCCATTAAATGTTCAACTCTAAAGCAGCTTTAAAGGGAGATTTTATTTTGATAAAAAAAACAACAAACAAAAAACAACTACATTTGTAGTTTTCGAAATAATGTTTGAGTTATTTAAAAAACTGAGAGGGAAACAGTTTTTAATACCTTGTAAAACCAGCAGTATTTTATATTTATGAAGCAGAATAACAGTAAAAATGTATCTAGCTATTGATTTATTACATTTCATTTACATCTAAATTACATACTTTTGGATTAATAGAAATGGGTAAAACGGAGAAAAAAAATGTAATTCAGAAAAATAAAAACAAAAAATGTGGAAATAAATTAAATTTTGAAAATAAAATGGACTTTATGAAGCGCAAAGCCTGTTATGTAACAGAGATAAAAAGTTAGCATAACAGTGAAGTTTCTTGGAAACGCGTTTATAGAATCTAAAAGCGACTTTCTCCGTGTATTTCTGCGACTGCAAAGTCTCTCATTGACCTTGACTAACACATTTCCTCCAGTCCTGTCTAATTTTGGTTCCATCTATAAAAGTATGCAGTCATAGAGCCTGAGGATAAGCAGTATTTTTACTCTGCTTGAATCATCCACTGTAAGCTTTATTCAGCCGGATCGCTCAGAGGTCTCGACACCAAATTCAGAACGTGAATGGAGGAAATCAAGGAGTAAAAAACTCTTTTTTAATTTCTGCTGCATAAAAACTCCATAAAATGAAAGTAAACAGAAGCAGGAGCAGATTGAGTTTGGACGGATAGATGTTAGAAAACGGAGCTGAACGCCTGGAGGATCCTACAGGAAGCAGTAATCACTGAGAAACTGCGATTTTCCCCCAATAGTTTATTTACAACAAGAAACAAACAGGAGCAAAAGAAAACAGACAGTAGAGAACAAGGTATTAGTTTGTTCTGAAGTTAGCAATTTAGCATTTAGCATCCACTAATAGTGAAGCTAATTTTTGTTTAGCTAGCTTTGAAAATGTTTAGCACACTCAGTCAAAAATTAACGTACTTGGCTGTTTTGCAAACTTTTGTTCAACATTTGTTTTGAATATTTTTTTAGGCGATTGTTAATAATTCTTCCAGTAGCTAGCCGTTAATACTCATGCTCTTATTTTGAAGTGATGCGGTAAAACCTACTGAAGTTTTCTGACCGAAGCTCTACTGTGATCAAATTAGCCCAAATCAGCAACAATTAGTAAAACTCAACTGAAACTATGAGAGAACGGTCTGTTGTAAAGAGTCAACCCTGTTAAGGGCGACATGCTGTGTTGTAGCATGTGTGTAAACAACAACAGATGTTGTGTAAACAACAACAGATGTTGTGGGTTTGAAATATGATGTTTTTTTATCTATTTGGTAGGAACTATAAATATTAGCATGACTGTAAATGCAGCAGAATTAGCCAAAATGATATTTTTCATCTTTGTTAATGAGTAAACAAATTGCTTATTATTTTTAGCTATAATATGAGTATCCAGCTAAAAACAGAGAAAGGTTATACAAAACAAGGTTAAAATGACCAAACTATACACATTTTGTCAATAAATACAATCAGTACAAACGGTAAAAAACAAAACAGACAAAACTACGACAATTATAAAAAGTATGTTTGAAGTATGGTTGGAGTGCATTAGATTCCACTAAATACTTTGCTGTTTTAGTGTATTAGCTTCCACTAAATACTATGCTAATACTATCGTTTTGTTTTGCTGGTGGCTTTATTATTGTTGCTCATATCTCAATATTCGTATAACAAATAAAAAGCTGCAGCGGATCCACCCAGTCTGATCTGTTTTGTGATGCATGAGTTGAAAATGAGGAAAATTTAAAAGATGCTGAAGATTTTCTTCAGATTCCAGAACCTTAAAGCGAACCCAAACAACAATTTTCCTGAAGAAGGTGTTCATCAGAACCTGTCAGGACCGGAGGGGGGGAGTGAGGCGGCCGTAATGACTTCTCCGAACGAACAACCGAGTTTCACGGCTGAGATGGGAGATGCTGCTGCTGCTGCTGCAGGGATGATTCACCTGTCACTGTTTTATGGATGCTGAAAAAACTCCCATGACATCTTGGCGAGTGTTTACCTGCCGATATATAGGGAGGGGGGGCGGAGGCTGTGCAGCCTTAAAAAGCCATCCCAGCAGAACAGATTGTGGTGGGAGCGCTGGCGTGGCTGTAATGACTTAAAAACAAGCAGCTCCGTCTCAATCTGTTCCAGATTTCTCCGTCCCTAGGCAACCTGACGGCGGAGGAGAATGGACGGATTGCGGTGTCCAGATGTACCAAGCTGATATAGATCCACTGAAACCGGCCCAAGGCTGCACCAGCTGCCAAAAACCGCCTCCGGCTGACCACACATGGCTGAGTCTGCCTCTTATTTGCTAACAGTGGCCCATTATGCTTCCCTGAACAGCTTAGGATAAATCTACGGCCCATACAGAACATGTTCACTACATTTTTTATACAAAATCATGAAATTTTAGCTGTTTTAGCGTGTCCTGTCACTTTAAATCCAAATAAGCTGCTGGTGGCCACGCCCTCAACTCAACGTTTACACTCACTGCCAAAATGGCTGCAAACAGATGCACAATTATACAGCCCTACCTCTTTGAAAAGCATTATTAGAGCCTCCTGCACAACCAACAGGAATGCAGCAAGTGGTTTCTGGATGGTAAGTCAACAGCAAATTCAATAACGTCAAAAACAGTAAAGATCATTACTATTCTTATTACTATTATTATTATGAACAAAACACTTTTTACAGCACAAACAGCAGTAAAACCAAACGTGCTGGAGTTCTGCTGTGGTTGCTAGGTAACGGTGAAACGCGACTTAATTAGGAGGATTTGGGAAAATATTAATTTATTACCACAAAATGTCAGGGTGGTTATTTTTAAGCACTTTTGCCGTTTTTAGAAGCATCAGAAACACAAATGGAAGAATAAAAAATATGCAAAATATATATTTAGTTCAATAGGTTCCCTCTAATTCAGAGAATTGACTTTAAAATATTTCTGTTAGTTTATAAATCACTGAACGGATTAGAAAAAAAACACATTAAAGATCTGCTGCTGTATAAGCAAATCTGGAGCAAACTTCCTGAAAACTGTAAAACAGCTGAAACACTGAGTTAATTTAAACTAAGGCTAAAACCCCACCTGGTTACAGCTGATCTGATCTATAGCAAGTGGAATATTGACATTTTTGATGACGTAATTTGTCAAAATGTTTGATTGTTGCCAGGTTCCTCTTGAAAAAGAAATTCTAGATCTGAACCTTTTTTTAAAAATCTGGTTAGTATTACTAACAGTTGGTGACTGTATGATGATTTTACGATGTAAAGCACTTTGTTGCTGAAATGTTGCTCTACAAATAAACTTGACTGTAACCTTTCTCTCCTTTAAAGCCATTATTCTCCCAGCATAATAACTCGTATCGTACAGTGGGGCACATCTGTGAAATCACAGAGTTTAAGACAAAAGCAAACGCACAAACACACCCTCACGCACACGGTGGAGAGATTTAGGGCACGCTAGCACCCGGATGATGAATGAAGCCCACACACGGCTGGAAAACAGAGCAGGACCGCTCCGACCTTGGCTGCAAACACGCAGGGGAGCGGCGGAGCGGCGCGGTGAGAGATGAGACGAGGTGCGGCGACGCTGCCGCCCAAACCCCACGTGGTTCTGCAGCTTTCACTCATTTGTTCTGCTTGTTTCCCTACGTTAGCCCGTCCAGAAGCTCCAATTCGACACACAGGAAGTGGTGGACGGCGGGCCGCTGAGGCCGATGATGAACGAGGGGGACGCAGTCGCAGGAACACCTCGGCGCCCTTCCTGAAGGTGCTCCGCTGTTGTTTAAATGCACTACTTTTGGTCATGTGTGGCTAATAAATTATTGGGCATAAATATAGTTCCAGGAGCAAACTGAGTTATTCCTCCTGGCAGGTGTGATAAATCTAGCCGGAGCCGCCGCTGGGTTCCAGTAAAAGGACATGTGATCCATGAAAGGCGATACAGGAAGTGATGAACACGAGCCGCGGCACTGATAATGGCCCAGAATCCGTCCCGCAGCGTCCGGCGCGCTGAACTCTGACTCATCCGAGATGTAATCTGTCCGCCGCGCGGCGAGCTCCATTACGACCGGACGGCGCTGACAATTAAACCACGACGGCCATCGATCAAAACGCAGCTATCAACGCCGCCCCCCAGTGGCCGAACGGGGCCGGAGACGAGACGACAGCCAAACGATCCATAAACATAATGGACATCAATATTGAAAAGATGACAGATGAGGCTGCCAGCAGAGGCCGGGATTCAATTTCTATTCTTCTTTTTTCCTGCAGGAGGCCGGATCGCTTTTCACAAAGTCATTTATCAGCCGGCAGGCCGACGGCGAGAAGCCGAGCCGCAACATGTGAGCCGACGGCTGACGCAAACGACAAAATGAATCAGGCGCGCAACAATAATGACTGAGATATAAGTAATGATGGCATCCAGAGCGCAGTGGGCTCCCTGCCTGTGAGAGCGCCACAGCGACAGAACATCAGACCCACCGAAGGCTCCGACTGAACCCACAGCGTCGCTACCATGGTTTATAATCTGATGGTTTATAATCCAGGATGTAATCTGACCCCTGGCTGACCTGGCAACCTGCAGCCCAACTGATCAGACCTTCATGTTCTGCTTAAGCTGCTGATAATTTTATACGATTTTACTCTACATAACAAATTTTAAAGAGGAAGAAATAAAATAAAATGCAATAATATTAAAAATATCAATTATAAAAAGAATTTGAAGAAATTTTTTAAAGAAATCTGAAGGAAGCGAAACATATATGAGACTATTAAAAAGTAAATAAATAGATGATAATAATCTAAGATAAAATTTAAAAAATCTAAAATAGGAAGTTATGCAATATAATAAAAGATTAATATAAAAATATATTAGAAAAATTATTTTAAATTATTATAAAATCTGAAGACAAAAAACTTTTAAAATACAAAATTAAAATAGAATTACTACAAATATGAAAAACAAAGGTGGTGATAAATTATAAATGAATGAAGGAAAATCTCAGAGAAAAATGCAATAATAAAATAAAATAACTCCTACTATAAATAATAATAATGAAAATAATAATACTTAGAGAAAATGTGAAAAGATTGTAAAAGCAAAATAAAATTACAACAAATATATAACAATTATTTTATTAATATTCATAATAATAATTCCCTACATTTGTTTTGGTCATAATAGTAGCGTTAGCGTTAGCATGTGACCAGGTCCTGTTCTGCATGCAGCATCGGTCCTGATGCCGCCGCTGCACCAACATTAAATTCTTCCTGGACGTCTTTGACTCGGCGCCGCCGCCGTAACTCAGGCCGCGTCGTCAGCAGCCTGGATTTACGGCCGATCGGCCTCCAGGTTTTAGCGCGCTCCAGTCAGAAGTGACAGCCGTCACGGAGGGATATGATTCAAACGCTGACGCGTCCCATCGGTTCTGGGGGATATTTACTGAGCCACTTCACTGTGATGAAGGCCAAAAGTATTATTTTATTAACGTCAGAAAACAATTTAGGTCAGCAAATACTGACGTTTTTGTGTTAAAAAATGAAAAGGTAACATAATAAATACCCTTAAATTAAATCCTAACTAAAGGTTAAAAATAGCAGTCGTGTCTCTTTATGTTTTATAAGATTGGACCCTGAAGTTTCTTCTTTTGTCAACGGAAAGCCAGCACAGATCTGAGGTCAGCCAGAGCTCAGACAAGCTTTGAGTTTTTCTCAGGAATCCATCACAAGACTTTAACTGGACCGCTTATCAAACAGCTGCATCAAACCCGGTGGGTCAGGTCACCTGTCCATCACAGAACTGTGGACTCCATTAGCAACCAAATAAAAACACAAAATTAAGTTTTGAGGCAATAATAAGTCCTGTTGCTTTTTGTCCCAGCAGTGATGAAATTTAGGCTGCATTCATACCACCCATGTTTGGTCCGCTTCAATTCAACTCCAGTCCGTTTGTCTAGAAAGTCCGGTTTGTTTGGAGATCGCTAATCAAACTCTGGTTCCACCTACAAACCTTGCTCTGGTTTGTAGGTGGAACCAGAGCAGGGATGCGGTTTGGATGCATATCAAGCGGAACAGAGGCCGCTCCAAAAGCAGGAAGTGGACTACAGCGCAAGGCATTCTGGGTAAATACAAGGAAACATTAGCTAGACTATTGGTGGAACTGTTCCCACCACTGTGGATAACGAACCCAAACACACCCAAACTGCTTTTGGAACAAGCTAATATTACACTTCTAGCCTCCAAAAAAATGATTAATTCAGGAGAAGCTAAGTGAGCTAAACATTTTCAAAGTTAACAAAAATGCTGAAATGCTGAATCAACATGGTATTTAGTGTAAGCTAATGCTAAAGAACAAATTCAACCATGTTTATACTCACCATGTGCCAATGACACATTTGTTTTATCAATGTTCAACTCTATTAAACTGAAGGTTTATAAAACAGCCAAGTAAATTATTATGTAGAATTTATCTGGAAAGTTTTATTTGGTGGAAGCTAAGTGTGCTAAATGTTAGCAAAAGTGCTAAATGATAAATTAGCTCTGCAATTAGTGGATTAGTGGGAAAATTATTAATTTCACATAAGTTTTTAATGACTTCGTCAGGCCATAAATATTATGTCTCATATTTTTACTCAAATTACAAGTGTAGTCTTCTTTTCTCTTCAAATAAAGCTTCAGTATTTTTCATACCGTTTCTTTTCTTTATTTTCCAATAGATCACATCCAGTTATGTTGTGTATGAAGGACCTCGGCCTGCTGCCCACAAAATCGGTCTAAAAATAGAAAAATACTAATAATCTCAGCAGGCGGTTTGAGATCCTTCAGTCTGTGCAGAGAACTTGTTGTTTTTTCATATTTCCAGCACAGACTCACTCAGCAGAGGGCAGTTCGGGGTGAGCTTCAATAAGTTAATCATCTTCATGTGGATTCCTTAAAAAGCGCCGTTTGGTATCTACAGGCTGTGTGATCGGCCGTTCTGCAGGCGTCTCTCTGGCTCTTTTTGTGCCGTTTCCGTCCTGAAACGTGCAGAAGTTGCACTGCAGAGATCAGGCTGGACATCCAGCAGAAAGAAAGCGTTTCCCGTCTGATTTTACTAATGCATTAAGACAAACCAGCACCATCCACCCAAAACATTCACTGCCGGTTAGGATGTGAAATTTTAAACAGCGCTAAATCATTAATGTTCCTCCTTGCGCCTAATTTTAAGTCTAATTAATTTTATATAAATGTGGCGGCTAGCCGAGCTGCTGGAATATTTGTGCAGCGTTTTTCTCCAATTCCTCTATTTGCCCTCGTTCACACAGTGGCCGAAGATTTTGAATTTCCCATCCATATCTGACATCGACATGCTTGTTGGAAATTCAATTAATTTCCCTCTCAACCGGCGGCGGCGGTGGAGTCGAGCCCTCGCTAACCTTGTCATATTTACTCTCAGAGCTCCAACACAATGCAGAGAATGCAGCAATGAGCTGGCAGCCGGTTACAAACACCCTCTCGTTTTTCTCTCCCCATCTTTTTCTATTCACTCTGGTGGAAAATTGTGTTGCACTCTTGTTTTTTCTGAGTGGTCCTTGTGCAGAGAAACACTCCCGTCTCGTGTGGCTTGTTTAGGCCACCTATATGGAGCTGAAATGGACCGGAAAAAAGGAAACTGGTCATAAAATCAAGGATTAAAACACGGTTGGATCATTTAAATATTCATGCTGGTTACATTGTGGCTCAACTTGATATATGAAATAACATCTTTTACCAAAAATAACATTAAATATGTTCATTATCTGATTTTTACACTTTATAAATTAGAGTTTCCAGCCCTGCATGACCCAGAAAAACAACTTAATGGCCAAAAGTTTAAGCTATGTGTCTGGACTGAATGTGTTGATTGACACAAAAACACATTTTCAGAACCAAACTGGTCTCCAGTGATTAGATTTGTGGACTATTTCACACTAAAAGTAGATTATTTGTAACCTAATTTGTGATTTGTTAAATATTTGTTTGTACTAATATGGTCACTTATAGAACTTTCAGAAATCAAATAAATGTTTCACAAACCCCAAACTAGGTTTTAAATATTCTGGTTTTGTTGCAGAATGATCTAGTCCAGGTTTGAAAAGTTTTAAGCATTAAAAGTTTTTTAAACTAGAGGCAATTAAAAATGCTCCATATTATACAGTATGTCTATGTTATGCATTGGATTGCAATAAACTGACAAAATAACATGTCAAAGCATCTAATGTACCATTTTTCATGATCAAAATTTCTTACAGGTCGCTGACCAGCCTAGGAATGCTAGCTGTTAGCTTATCCAATGACATCACTAGCCTATATGTGCTAACGGACAGCAGAGGAAGTAGAAAATCCAGCTTAGCCATGCTGGTTGTTTCCTTATCTAGTGCTGTTGCTAGCCTGTCTATGCTAATGGACAGAAGATAAAAAAAGGAAATTCAGCCTAGGCATGCTAATTGCTAGCCTACCCAGTGACAATGCTAGACTAGCGGCACTAAATACCAGCAGAGAAAGTAGTAAATTCAGCCAATGTATGCTAGCCATTAGCAATCATATCAGTAGTTAACTTCAAAAGTGATATAGCCTCCTGCTACAAGGAAGTAGCCATCACTAGGTGCTCTACATAGTATACATACATATTAGTGCCTTAATTTTGGCACTAATATTGCACCATATAGTATTGTGTTTAACAAACACTTACCTGAAACAAACCAACCAACAGTAAAAATAATCTCAGCCTTCACGTCCTTCCATTAAACTCAGAACAAACGGCTGGAGACCCAACATCTATAAGAGGGAAGCTAAGACTAATGGCTGCTTCTGGAATCCAGCGCTACGTTTGTCCAGCAGTGTAATTATTCAGAGTAAATTATTGTAGTTATTACTTGCAGCTCAAACAACCTTTGTCCTGCTAATGAATAGAAAATGATCACAACATTCGATAATATAAAAGTCATTCATGTCCCTTTTGTCCAGCAGGCCATTACAGCAGCGACTCTTTCTCTGAGTGAAGCAAAGTTTAATTTCTTCTAAGAAATATTTGCCCCAAAGCATTATCTGAACGAAGTTAAAAAACAAGCAGTAAAATGCTTCTTGTTTTCGCTGCCTGTGTGTGTTTGCCTAGAGGGAAGAACAAAGACACACACAGAGAGAAAAGACATTTAAATCTAAACAGGTTGGAGTAATTATCCAGTTTCAGTAAATGCTTTGATGGGGTTTATGACTGAGCCATGCTGGTAAATTTACTGTGACATTCCCATTAATTTAAATGACGGTTCACTAAAACGTTCTAGAAGATGGTTCGGTGAAAGCCGCATTAGTAAAGCATAACAAATAGATCAAAACAAAAAGTTTTAGCATTAGGTGAGGAAATTAAAGGTGTAAATATAACACTTTGTACAGAGACAGGACAGAATATCAACTGGCCCTTTAGGCTTTGTTGATATTTTGCATTTCTTCCAGATGGTAAGCACTTCTAACACCTACCCAGATTAACTTTAAACAACTCGCCTCAGTTTTGACTCTTGCTTACGTCCATTTAACTCCATCCAGAGACGTCAGCTGTGACATTTCTGTCCAGTTCAGTTTGATATTAAAGTTGGTAAAAACACTTTTCATCTGAGAAACCCGTCTGATTACAGAGACAATGACTTTACAACAAACCCTCCAACTAAGTGAGCATGGGGCGACAGTGAAAAGAAACAACTACGTTTTAACAAACCTGCAACTGAAACAAACTCACTTAAAAACACAGAAGTTTTGAAGCTACGACCATAAAGCCTTAAAATTATGACAACAAAATCACAGTATTACCAGAAGAAAGTCGAAAACCTAGAATAAAATAGTTGTTTACTGACAGCCAGATCGTCCAGTTGGTGGTTCTTTCCTTCATCAGATAATATGATAAAAGATTAAATATGTTCTATTCGTAAAACTTATATCAGAGTATAAATTCACTAGAAGATCAACGTTCCTCATTTCAATTTGTTATTTTTCATGTAGGAGTTATGAAATTACTGCTTCATTCGACTAAAATTACAGCTTTATTCTGGTAATATTATGATTTTATTCTCATATGACTTTTTTTCTCATTATTAATTTTTTTCTGGTATTATTACAAATTTATTCTGATAATACTGCGTTACAGACAGGCTAGCGTTAGCTTTGGAAAGGCTACTAGCATGCATATGCTGGATTTCCTACTTCCTCTGCTGTCCATTAGCACAGGTTTGCTAGCGTTAGCATTGGTCAGAATGAGCCTGAGGGAGTCGTTCCTTTCTACTGTCGCCACATGCTTGCTGAGGAATCTGAATCTGCTCATGAATCAGGTCTGCTTCAAAACGTTAAGTGAATGAATGAGACATTTGTCGTGAATTGTGGCTACATAAATATTGAATCCAGTTGGATTTACCTTCATCCATGTGTTTTAACACCTGAATCAGCGGCTCTGAAAAACATTTCAAGCTTTTGTTCTGCAACTCGGTGCTTCAGACGCTGTTGTCTCTGTGTGGGCCACATGCGGAGGAAATTATGAATAACAGTGTCAAGCTGAGGTTACCTGAGTGGGGAACTTTAATGTAACTGTTCACAATCCTTTTCAGGTAAGGACTGTGTGTATAATTAAACTGGCATTGCTCCAGACTACTATTAAATTTTGAGTGCTTCAAGCAGATGGTCAATTCTACTCGATCAAAGCTATAAATATAACAAATTTCCTTTCATGCTGTGGTAAGCTGCTCTTAAGGAGCCTTTTGTGTGTGAATGGAGTCCAAATACGCAACCCCTCCCACCACGCCACCCCAAAATAAGTCCACTTTCATTTCTCCACTTAGAAGAAATGAGGCATTTAAAAGCTCTTCGGGCACTTTGACTGCAAAATAAATCTGCCTGCTTGTTTCATTGAGAAACCCGAACAGGCTTTCAGTACAAGCTTCGCTGAAAATAAGTCACTCTGTCAAACCAAATAAAGTCGTTAATCTCTTCAAACACCTGAAAAAAAACTAAATGATGCTCATTTCAGTTGATCATGTGACAGAAATCTGGAAAAGATTAACCAGACTTGTGCAAGTCAACAATTCTCTCATTTCTTTTTGGAGACTAGCATAAATTACCAAGCTAGCTGGTTAGCAAGCTAAACATTTCGCTTGCTAACCAAATATTTAATTTTACGCTAAAAGTCTAGCTTTCTTACTTAATATTTAGCTCTGAACTAAATTTAAACATTTTGTTTGAGGTTAAATATTTATCCTGATGCTAAATAATTAGCTCCAAACCAAATATTTAGTGTGAAGCTAAATGTTTAGCTTGTTAATTAATATTTAGTTTGAAACTGTGATATTTTATAAATTAATAACATTATGAAAATATGACTTTAAAAAATGAAGAAAAAAAAATTGACCTTGTAGTTTTATAAACAGGATGTTTTTAGTATTTGGTTATATGAAGCACTTTGTTTCAGCTGTTATTGTTTTATAAATAGAGTTGGTAAGTCCTACATTTTTATGACGTCTTTGCATTTTCCTTCCCGTGCGAATCTAACATCGACTTCAACTTTGCAAAGAGAATAAAACTATAACAGACAGCAGGGAGGCTTAATTATTATTTCACCTGTTGGGACCAACTTTACAGAGCAGAAGAAGAAGACATTCACCTGGACCGACGCTGCGGGCTTTAGCGTGGCGCTACCCGCTCTGCCCCTTTCACCTGCTGGCTCCAGCAGTGACAGAACATCTCAGGAAACGTCCGCCTCCAGCCTGCACTCACTGCGCCGCGTCAGCCGGCTGCACAGCCAAACCCCCAACATGCCACTTCTAATCTCGCCCCCAGCCTGTTGGGCCGCTGCGCTCTGGAGTGGAGACGCAGACAGCCGGGCGGCTGCTGGAGAGTGGCAGGATTTGGTCTCAGAGGCGGAGGAGGAAAGACTAATCTTGTGTGCACAAGACCACCGGGGAGGATTGGCCGGGGCTTAGGAGAGATACACAGGCAGAGGAGAATTGGAAACCGAACCAGGTGAGCAGAAAACACAGCCAGTGCTGTGGAGGGAAAATGTATAAAACTATACAGAGTAGAGAGTCCATTCCTAAAGAAACGAGCCATGAACTGCACTGACCTGTTGGCAAGCCGTAATTTATTTATATGCATGGTTCACAGAGGTTAATATTCATTTGGAGTGGAGTTTCAGTGCAGCTGTTTGTGGGACTAAAAAATTCACGCTTCATTTAGCTCCTTAAAAAGGGAAAAGCCCCACCTGAGAGCAGCAAGGCGCTGCCAATTCACAGCCTGGCTGCCGTCCGACTGAGACTTTTTCCTCTGAACCGATAGCTGACATCAGCACATGCAGGTCGGTCTTCCGCACGAGGAAGATGTCTGCCATGTCAAACAATGGCGTTAGCAATCATATCAGTATCTTTTGAAAAACTAAACCGAATACAGCAACATTACAAGAGGACTGAGGTTTTATTAAAGTAAAATCGTGTTAGCTAATTCAAAAATGCACTGAAGTTTTGTGATTACATAACAGTAATATTATAGTAATATTATCAGTAATAATGTAGCTGCAGCTACATTAACGGAGAAACTCAGGGTGGCTGGACGGGTTAAATTATGATGTATTTAAACATATTTTCTGAGCTGATTTAAGTCTTACTGTGATTTCAGAAATAAATAAATATCTGTTTCAAAAATAAATATGAAACGGAAAAATTAAAATCGGTGTAATATACAGAATTTAAATACAGTAAAATTACCGTTTAATATTTTAGTTTTAAATTTGATTGTATAACAAGGGAAAGAAAAGTTCCATAAATAGCATGCTAGATGAATTCATTGCTAATTCTATTAGCATTTGAGCTAATCTTAAGCTGTTAGTGTAGGCTAGCTAAACATATTTATTCAGTCAAGTGTTAAATTCGAATAAAACTTGTTTCACAAAAATAAAACTACTTGAAACAGAATTAACTTCACAGCTTCTAATTACTGCTGGGATGATTGTTGCTAATTAGCTTCAGGCATCAGCTAAGGTTATTAGCCTAGCCTTTTCAGGTTCAACATTTTGTCACGTTTCTTACAGAAGTTTTTGATTTCATGAGTTCATTTTTCATCATTAACAGTTAAAGTGATAGCTCAGGTTGATTTAAGTCGATAACCGTCTAGTTTAGATCAACAAAGATCAGTTCTATTGTACAGACAAGCTAATGGCTAGTCTGACTATGGCATTTAAAAAAAAAGATTTTATGTTCTAATTCACAGCTTCAAATAGCTACAACTTCTCACTAGTGTTTAATAGGAATTTTCTTTTTTTTTCTATTTAAAAAAATTGGCCCAGGTAGTCTTAACGCATTTTATTTTGCATGAAAGATTAGCACTTTTTATAGATTTGTAAAGATGACACAATCCCTATTTAGGGTTAAAAGAAAACAAACTCTGTTCACTCTGTTTTGAAGTTGGGTGCCTCCAGAAAAAGTAGCTCGATTTATTCAAAATAACCGTTATTTAACCCCACCTGAAAGAAGGAAATATCCATTTAAATAAGCAGGAAAACTTTTAAATTCTCGGCTCCTTCCTCTGATTGCTGTGATTGAAGTTTTTGCAAATTATTCACCTTCTGAAAGGCAGTGCAGAGAGGAGCAGGGCCTTTATCCAACATGAAGGATTTTTATATTTATTGTTTCTGGTCTCTACTCAGCGTCTGACCTACTGAGTCTGTCTTTATTGGGGGGAAAAAATCCAGAACGGACAAAATGTACCTCATTCAAATTAACCAGTGAGGAGTCAGAGATCCCACAGTGAAGCGATAGGTGTCCATCGCTGCATAACAATAGAGTCTGAGACATCGATGCAACAAAAAGTGTTAATTATTTCAGTTTTTATAATCAACACCTGCAGTAGAAGCGTCGCTGCCGGCGCTTCATCATTCTCCTGTTGGTCCTTTCTGCTAATTTGAGGAACTCAGCAGGGGCATGAAATGAGAAAAGGCGAGTTTGACACATACATTGTGATGCTTCGACTGTGAACCGTGCACTGCAAGATTGATTTTAGTTAAGAATAAAATAAACACATCAAGCTGTCTTATAAGATTAGAAAACCACACAGTCGGAGGCTTGATAATCAACCTGTCAGCTTAATTAAGCTGCTCTGTTCAGCTGTGTAAGTCAAATCTAATAATCAGCGCAGAAATTAAGAATTTTACAGCTAAACTGCAGCATTGATTTATTGATTTGCTGTAAGTTTAAGAGCAATAAAAATGGAAATCTTCTTTTTAGAAAGTAGTTTAGGTTTAGAAGTTGGTCCAGAGAGACTCTCATCAAAAGACTCCTGAAAGTAAAGGAGCAAAACAAATAAGACTCAGTAATGTTTTGATGTTTTCTTTCATACGACTCAAAGCTCAAAGATCAGTGCTGAGGTAGTTAATCCCCGCCATAATTCGCTGTAATATTACGAGGCTTCCCTCCCATCATGCAGCACTCCCGCACCGCCTCTGCAAATGCAATTTCAGTGAGTAAATAAACAAGTGAACTGCCCCTCCGCCAATCTTCCATTACAAGCCGCAAAGTGATCTGCTCCTGTGATGTAAACAAACCGCCAGCCGCGCCGCGCTCTCCCAAAGCGAAGCGTCAAAGTTCTGCTCTCACAACACAAAGCGCTCGGCACGCGCAGAGTCTTTAACGCCACGAGGGGATTCACCCGCTCCTCCTGAGACGAGCACCGAAACCCGCAAATAAACAGCCTTCAGACGTTTGCATACGGAGCACGCCGCCGCCGGCCTCCAGAGAGCGAGCGCTAAGCTCATTTACGGCGCCAATGCAAAGATTCAGAACAGGCTGCGTGGCTGTGTGATGACTGGTTGAGAGGAAAAGATTCTGGGCTGCACTGGAAACGTCAATATGTTTAAGTTTAGATTTATACGGGAACAACACGGTTTGCGATTCTCGTATAAAAACAAAATAATGGAACTGTTGCTACTGCTGCTAACATGCTCCTGTAAAACTCCAATACAGCATAACATTATGAACAACGCTGTCCTGATCTGTTTTTGTGGTTAAAACCTCCAGATCCAGCTGGACCTGGACTCCATTAGATCCACGAATTGGACTTTGGATCCAACAGATCAGATGGACTGGACTAAAATCTGGAGAACCTGGAGGCTTCGCCAAGCTCTCAATACTGCTTTTATGATGGGATGTTCACGGTCTGCACTAGTAGGCACCGCTAGCTAAAGGGCTAGCTGTGCTAACCCTAAAGAACTACTCAAACATTAGCATTGGCTAATGCTAAAGTCCTATACCAACACAATGCCATATCAACATGGTGTTTAGTGTAAGCTAACGATAAAGACGCTATAGCAGCATGATATTCCTTGTAAACTAATGCTGAACGTAATAAAACTGAGTTTCAACAGCAGAATTATTCTGTGGGTCTGAGAAGAAAGCTTTAATTTCTTGATGAATTCATTTAGTCAAAGCTGTTTTATTTGCTGCATCATGGAGTTTTTTTCCACACTGTAATAATGGCCCAATTCTTTAGCAAAATGTGGACATATTCTGGACTTTTAAAATGAAGGTTAACTTGAACATATCACTAGCTACTGAAAAAAACTCCTAAACAGTCGACTTTGGCTTTTTTTCCCCAGGATCATGCACATAAGGTCAAAGGTCACCATACTGAGTGTCGGATTAGTTGTGTGAGAGCATGAATGGCTGTCTGTGTAGCGTTTAATCTGTCACTGCCATCAGAGCTGGGATTAAATCCAGGTCCAGTTGAAGCTTCTGGTCATTTCTGCTTTATCACTGGCAAAACGTTGAAACATTTTGTCATTTAATGTGGGAAAAATATTCAACCATTTGATCAGTGATCATACTTATCTTTTTCTGCCTATTGTGTACCGTGGAAGTTATAATCAGAGAAACTTCATCGATCCGCTCAGGTAAACAGCTGCAGATCATCCGCCTCACCATCAATGCCGACTGTATAAATGGCCGGCGTAAATCAGCCAATGACAAACCAACAAATAGCTACAAGCTGTCCAGAGGATATTAAACCTGAGCTGTGAATATTGGATCCATATGAAGCTCAGTGGTTGGATTTTACGGCCTTGCCGAGCATCAGCAGAATAATAATAACGGCTGCAATTATGGAGGAGATAATGAGAAAATGTTCTTCTTCAGCCACCAAGAGAACAACTGAAACAGGTACGGAGGAGCAGCTCTTATTCCTCTGTTATTCCCCTCCTCTCCTCTCTCTGCCTTCATTATTTCTCCTCTTCTTCTTTATCCGTCCCTCCTTTTTGTCTGTACAGCTGGAAACTGAAGCAGCAGCTAAACCTGCTTTATTAGCAGAGGCCGGGTTTTTCAGATGGAAACTGATAAATCATTTGAAAACCTTTTCCATGTCTAATCAACATTTATTAAAAAAAGTTTAAAGGATTATCCAAAAAAGGTGGGCTACATTGGTTTTCTTTTCATTTCAGCATTCAGTTTGCTGAAGTTTATATTTAACGCCATTACAACGCTGTCAAAGATTAGTTGGTGCTTTGGAGATGACTTCAACCATGACGGGTTTTAATAATCGATAATTGAGACACAGAAACCGAAGGAAAATCAACGTGGACACCATGACAGAGTCACAGTGGAAACATCCAGGAAAACAATAGGATGAACACCAAGAACTGAAGACCAATACTTTTTAAGTAGTGGAGAAGTAGAAAAGTAGAAATATTTTTTAGAATCAGAATAAATAAACCTCCGGTCACCAGGTGGCAGCAGTGCTCTAACTAATCAACCCAGTAGAAGAAGAAGTAGCTGACTTACAGCTGATGGAGGAGAGAGGTTTGTGGAGAGTAAGGTAGCAGAAGTGATGTGAAGAAGAAAGCTGTGCTCAGTGTCTTCTTCAGAGGTTTCTTTTTCGTTTTCTTCAGTACTTCTTGGTGCAGCGCCCCCACAGGTGAGGAGAGGAACAGGTTTTTCAATTAGTTTAGATAAGTGTAAGAGAAAACTACAGCAGCTGAAAATGTAAAAAATGTTGAAGTTTTGGTCCCAATCCAACTGAATCTACAGGACTATGAAGTTGGAAAACTCTCCAAAAGAAATAACCTTTAGAGAAGTTTAAACCTTACAGATAAAATGACTGAAAATGCAAAAACAGAGAGAAGAATTGTTTGTCTGTCATGACGTATTAGAGGCACTATGATCCAGTTTGAAATGTTGATGTTTAACCTGGAAGCTTGTTGGTTGTCTTATTATCTGGAGTGTTTTCTGTCAACATGAACCTGCTGCATATTCATGCTGAGTTGGTCTCTGACGCACGCGAATCGTTGACATTCCCTCCTAAACTTCCCAGCAGACTCCTCTGTTCTCTCTTTTAATCCCAGCCAAATCCTGCTATTACACACAGAGTATAATCCCAATCCTCCCATCTCTCCCACCCCAATATCTGCCTCGATTCGCAGCGATCCTTCACCGCTCCCCTGACGGATTTTCTCTCTCTGCCCCGGTTCCATTATTTTCAAGAAATGAAAAAAAAAAAAAAGACAATAAAATCCCCTGAAGCCGGCAGGAGGGAGGGCTGGACCGAAAGGTGACCTGGCGGCTCTCATCAGCGTCCGTCACACTTTTCAGACACCCGGCCTGAAACTCGCTCTAATTCATCTCACACACACACACACACTCACACTCAGAGTGATAGAGGAAATCTCAGTAATAATTTCAGAGTGGTATGATTGGATACGTTCCCATGGAGAGATAAAGAAACAGCAAAGCAGGCGAGGTGAGAGATGGGAATGGAAGCGGAGAACCTGCGTGGATGAAGGGATCTAACGACTTTGCCTCCATCTCATTTGCAGATCCTCTCCCTCTCGGCCCAGATTACGCCGTTATCCCCCGTGCCAAAAGAAAGGCTTATCGGCCGAGCCGCTGCTCCGCGCTCTGCTCTGTGTTTCAATAAAAGGCCCGCTCTCCGATGCCGCAGTGAACTCACAGGCCACTTCGTTTTCCCCGTCAACAATCTTCATTTCACCGCCATTAGCTCAAATATGATGGAATTAAAACGCAATCTCCTAAATGGCATCGACGAGCTTTTATGCTGCTTTTTTATTTTTTAATGGTGTATCTAAAGATGAACAGCTTATTAAAACACCTCCTCCATTCATTTTGTTGCTTGTTTCTGTTAGCGCTTCTAGAAATCGCAGTAAATAACGCGGTTCTGCCTGAGCAGTCAGTATCTGACTGTTACCACATCAGGAATCAAAAAACACTGAAAACAATCAGAAACTTTACATCCTGCTGTAATTTCACTCCCATTGGTGCTTTGGTGTTGAGTATTCTTCTTTTTTTGAAGGTGAGGGGTTGTCATGGCAACAGTGGGTCTGTGTTTTGTTTATTATCGCACATAAGCGGGAAAGAGACTTTGAGAAATCCACATTTACATCCAAACATGTTGAAGGATGGATGATGGGAACCAAAGGATGGAGAGCAGAACCATCCGGACCACTGAGGACAGAGGCTGGTCTGATCGATTAATCAGCTGGTCTGATCAATTAATCAGCTGGTCTGATCGATTAATATCTATATAAGGCCATTATTCACTGGCACTGAAGCTGATTGTTCTTCGACATCACTAACACATTTTCATATAAGTTTGTATGGATGGATGGATGAATGAATGAATGAATGGATGGATGGATGAATGGATGGATGATGGATGAATGGATGGATGGATGAGGGATGGATGGATGGATGAATGGATGATGGATGAATGGATGGATGGATGGATGGATGATGGATGGATGATGGATGAATGGATGGATGATGGATGAATGGATGGATGGATGAATGGATGGATGGATGATGGATGAATGGATGGATGGATGAGGGATGAATGGATGAATGGATGGATGGATGATGGATGAATGGATGGATGGATGGATGATGGATGAATGGATGGATGGATGAGGGATGAATGGATGGATGGATGGATGGATGGATGGATGATGAATGGATGGATGGATGGATGGATGGATGGATGGATGGATGGATGGATGGATGGATGGATGGATGGACCTCCAAGTTGCACTTTAGGGAGCTACAAAGCTGGAGTACAAACAGGATGTCTCACTTTGACATAAACTCAGTGTATGGCTTTATGTCTTCATTTCTGGTTGAAACTTGTTTGTTCTTCATTTAGTAAAGTAGCTATAAATTTTACTCAAGTAGGATTAGTTCATAATAATATTACTCTGATAAAAGTACTTTCTTCCAGAAAGTTACCCGAATAAATGTCTCATACACCTGCAGTCATCATTCTCATTCCTCTGCAGGCATCTCATCTTTTAAAAACAAATGCAATCATATGACGGCTGGATATGAGTGCAGAGATGAGCAATCAGTCATTTGTATGAAAATGTTAAACTTATTTAAGGCTGAAGTTCTGCTGTGATGCTGAAGACATCGGTGCCAAATGTCAACTTCAGCCGGGTTCGGACTTTTTAACCGGAGTCTTCCTCTTATTAACGGGAACAAAGTGGCTCCATAGGCTTTCTGTGTGAGGGAGATTTGCAGCGTAGAATAACCGAATAAGACACACACACACACACACACCCAGATATGGGCGGGCTGGTGGTGGTGAGCCTTATCGCTGTGCCACAAAGTGGGAAGATTAGATTACTCACTTCCCTAAACCTCTAACGTGGTTACCATAGCGATAGCTGTGACTGGGGCAGCAGCTCGCCACTTTGGAGGCTGTTAGATGGAGCGATCAGCAGGGGAACCAAAGGTCAGGCTGCTGCATTAACATTCGCTTTCTATTTTATTTTATTCTATTGCTTAGATTGAAATGATTAGCTCCTTCACTCACTGTATCGATCTACAATACAGTGAGTGAAAGTACTAAGTGGTGAATAGAAATACGCAGAGTCGTTAACATATAGCTCCTGCTAAAGGTTGTAGCTCCGTAGCTAAAAAATGAATGTTTTTAAAAGGGCTGGTTGTGGCAGAATGCACTGATAAAACCTATGAAGAAACTGTTAAAATATCAACGTCTTTTCACCCTGATCTGTCCCTCCAGCATGTTGCGATTGTTTTGTGATTTTGTGGTGCTAATTTAGAAAGATTTGAAAGGAATTTTACGATAGTTAAGCTTACGTGAGACTTTTTGCCACTCTCCACGTTGATCCCAGACTACAACCTGACATCAAGTATGTCTGAGGCAGCAGTGGAAGTAAGAAACACTGCCACCTGCAGGTGGGAATTAGCATCGCTTAAATCTGATGTTTTTGAACATTTTTGTAGAAAGTTTGCAATAAACTCATAATTATGAATTAGCGCAAAAACATGCTTGGAATCTGTTGACTTTGGATGAAATTGAAATCATTGATTTGACTGATAAAATAGTTTCTACCGGGGCGTGCCGTGGTGGCGTAGGGGACAGCGCAACCCATATTTGGAGGCCTTGAGTCCTCGACGTGGCCGTCGCGGGTTCGACTCCCGGACCAGACGATATTTGCCGCATGTCTTCCCCCCTCTCCTTCCCTCTTTCCTGTCAGCCTACTGTCATATAAGGGACACTAGAGCCCACAAAAGACCCCCTGGAGGGGTAAAAAATTTTTAACAATTTCTATAGGGCCATATATGAAGCTGTGGCGGGCTACATTGGGCCCCCGGACCTTGAATTTGACACGTGGTTTAATGGAAACACCCTACAGTACGGTACTTCAGTGAACAGAGGAATGGAGACTGATGACATGGTTGAATTATCCATTTTACATTTTGGTATTTCTTGGACAATTATTACTAAAATTATTACTAAATGTGTTAAAACCGTATTTTAAAGGATCAATGATTAATTGTAACAATAGAGTTTATTTAAGAAACGGTTATTTCAGGTGTAGGAACAACGCAGCTGTTTTGTTTTAATAAATTGGCATAAAATATTGTCACATGGATGTCGCCATGATGTCTTTAACTAAAATGAATTCTCTGCAGATAATGCATGCTAGGTGCTACGCAGCTAGCTAGCTCTGTACAGTCAAAACAGTAATATGTGAGCATTAAATAACCTTCAGCCCTTCAATTTGAACCGGAGTGAGTTGAAATAGAAGGCGATGCAGAAATGATGAGGGGAAATAGACGAAGAGGAAGAGAGTGGGCCAAAAACGTTGGTGTTTGTGCTGCAGTTTATGGAAATGCTAACCCAGGAGGAGAATGTTTGCTACAAAGAGCTGTTTACAGTTAGCATCAGGATCAAAACAGTTTCTCAACTTTCACTTTAATCATCCATTCATTATCTCCCAGTTTGATCTGATTTTATGTTAGCTCCTGCTAATGCTGTTAGCTCCAGGTAATGATGCTAGCTGTAGCTAATGGTGTTAGCTTCTTCCAATGGTTTCCAGCCCACTATAGTCAACCCGTGTCATCAGCCTAGCATGTGTTGTGCAGGTGAATAAAATAGCGACCTCCGCAGGTAAAAAATATAATAAAAATGTGATTTTTGAAGTTATTATGAGTTTTTACAGATCACAGACAAACAACAACTTTTAGGTTAATAGAAAAATTACAGCACATGCTTAGCTTACCATGGATCCCTCTATATTGAAATCCACTAGAGATGCAGAAATTAGCCATTTTATTCTTCCATTTATTCTTAATGTAGGTGCTTTGGGCACCTTAAGATTCATCGACCATATTTGAAAAGTCAATAAAACAATAAAGTGTTATTTTTTGCTTCCTCATAAGGTTATTTCTGTGGGCTGCTTCCAACGGAGGAAGATCAATTGATATTGAATTCATAATCGCACCACAGTGGAGCCTCGCTCCTTAATTCAAACTAATGAAGTGCTGGCAAATCCATAGCGTTGTGGGTCTGATCATTGGATTAATTACCTCAGTCAGGCTATTGTATTTCAATTAGGCCCCAATACTCTGCTCATCTTTTCATTAGTCAACAGGCACCGAAAATAAATGTTACACATACAGTGGAGACAGAGAAAAAGATCTTCATGTTACATTTAAAAGTTATTTTTCCAAAGGAAATGCAGCGAGAGGTTAGAGCTGGATGTAAATACTGGTAATTAGACTCCACTGAGGAGTCATAATGGAGCCGTTTTTTACCATTTACTGGGGAAATGGCAGCTCTGACCTTGACAAAGCAATTGGTTTGGATGAGCGTCGGGATCGGACCTGGAGTCAGGTCAGGTCAGGTCAGGTCAGGCTGCCGGCGGCGGAGTCCTGCTGACTCACAACCAGAGCCTCGGATCAAATGATGTTTATAGGCATTAATAAACCAAGAAAAACTCAGACTGGATGCACATCTGGGGGCTTTAAAGCTGAATAATTAACAGAGGTTCTACAGGGCAAGTTCTTCCTAAAAGGGTCGTGATTAATTTGGTCTGGATGGGCTATTTGTACAGGAAGGACGGATGGTTTGTAATCTTCAACAACTACGGAGACAGATAAGGTCCAAATCTATACAGGTTTTAATGACGTTACTAAGTTGTTTTTTGAATATTCTTCTGTTTGAAAGGCATTTAAATGTTCAAGTATTATTAATATCAACATATTTATTCAGACATCTAAGTGGGAATAACAGAACTGTGCTTCTCTAACAAAACTAATCTGTTAGCTTTCATTGACGAACATTTTTCAACAAATATTCCTCTTTTCCAAATGAAATCGACAGAAGAAATAAATAAAAATTCATGCATTATTGACCAGAACCATGAAAAAACGTATTCATATTTTTTATCAACTAATAAAAACTAGATCCAAACGTTGGAGGGAGATGAGATCTAATCACTTCTGGTTCTAGTTCTGTGGAAAGATGATGGAAGAGGGAATAGTCGATGAGACTTAATATTCCTCTGCAGTAGGAAATGAATAAAAAACAAGATGGAGGTCGTCTGGTGGACGGCAGCTTCATGCGGTTGGACCAGTCCAATAAAATAAGGTGAAAGTCCAGATGCAGCTAAATTTATTCCTCTGTGATTTTCTATTTTAGTCAGAATCCCACCATGTTTTATCAGAGGAGAACTGATCACTGATGATGACATTTCAAAAAAACAAAACATCTTTTTGGGTTTGAAAAGTTGCTAAATATAATAGTAAAGTCGCTGCGTTGGCAACATTAGCTGCGTTTCTATTAACTGGAATTACAAAAATTAATTCACTTTTTAGTACCACATCAATTTAAAATAAAAAAACATTTTCTTGAAGCTTTTGTGCTGCATGAGACGGTTTTTCAGCCATTTTGCAAAACTGCAATGGAAACAGTTCTTTTGCATCACGCCGGTTAGAATGGCTGATAAAAACAACATCTTATTTAACTGTTTACATCCGTCGCCACCATGTTGTTTACTGACTTATTGAGTGAAAAAACTTATTCACATGTGATTTTAACTGCATTTCTTAGTGAATGGAAACAATGCAATTGTGAAATTTTTACTCAAGAGTAAAAAAAATATTTTCTAAAAAGTCTACTAAGGTATTAAGTAAATGATCAAATTATCAATCATTTAATATTTGAAAGATTACATAAAATGGAGCAAAAATATAAAGTTAAGTGGAAATTTGGTGTTTGAAAGGTCAAAATGAAAATAATTTAAATGACATGATTACAAAATAATCTTTTGATCAAAATCAGTTTCTTTCAATATAAAACTGATGAAACTTAAAAACTGCAGGTTTGTATTTGTGTCTGGTGAATTATTGGTTTAAACATGTTTGTTTTTCATTCAGTGGGTAGAAAATCCAGAAATTGTACTCAAGTAAGAGCAGAAATACTTCATAATAAAATTACTCAAAGTACAGAGTAGTAAAAATACTCCTAAAAGTTCACAGTTTCCAAAAATTTACTCAAGTCAATGTAACTACATGACTGAAAATATCCTCCTTGTAATGCAGTTGGGGTCCGCGCAAATTCACTTCAAGGGCCACAAATGGCCCCCGGGCCGCAGTTTGGACACCCATAGGATAGATAATAAATACACTTGTCTTCCAATATAATATTTTTATGAGCCGTCCGTCTTTTTTTAGCCTCATAGAGAATCAGACTTGACTTAACGTTGTTTTCTTTTAATCTGTGAATTTTCAGAAACCTTCTTCCGTTTAAAGCTTTTGTCGTTTTTTCATGTGATCATGTGAGCGAAACTCAATTTCCCCTCCACTGTACAATTTGATTTGGACAAGCGTCAGACCATGTGACCGCTCTCATGACCGCCGGCTCTCCGCTCTGCACAGCTGACTCGTGTTCTCACTTATCTGATGCAGAAAAGATAAATAAAAGAGAACACACTCTGAAGCATGAATGCAACCATGCATGCTCTGCAGCTTTACTCCACACACACGCACACCCCGAGTCAGACAAACTGCCTGCAGCCAATGAAACTGGCAACTTCCTGGCTTATCCCGGTTTATGTGTGTGGATTTATGGCGAGCCGTTAAAATATATTTGATTTTCAGCAGGATGGGTCTCCACTGCTGCTTCCCTCAAAGCCATCTTTTACAGCCTCTTGCTTTAACCTTCTCCCCCGGCTCGTAAAGCACCAGCAGGCTTCCTCCGCCTGCGCTGACCTCTCCTCCCGCTCTATGTGGACCGAGGCTGTTTGTGTTTCCTCCTGTGGTGCAGAAACACACTCTCTGCCCATCAGCTGTTGTTTCCTAATTGTCCGTCCGTTTCCCTCCTGAATGATCGATTCGTGTTTTTACTTGAGTAATTTTATTATGAAGTGCTGCTACTCTTACTTGAGCAAAAGAAAAACAAACATGTCTTAACTAAAACTTCACCAGACACAGACACACGCTTGCTGTTTTTGTTAAAGTTTCATAAGTCTTTTACTGAAAGAAACTGATCTGGAAACATTTTTTCTTTTGCCGGATTTTGTTACTTGTATTAATTATTGATGTTTTGATCCTTAAAATACCAACATTTCCATTTAACCTTACATTTTGATCAGTCTGATGATGTCATTTTTTTTAAATTAAATGTTGGCGTAACTCATATTAATTCAGATTCTTCTGAGTCGTTGTAGAAGGTGGTGGCTGTTGGGAGGAAAGCGCTCCAGTAGCAGTCTGTATTACAGTGAATCTGAAGAAGCCTCTGACTGAAGACAGTCACATGAAGAGGATGGTCGGGGTTGTTTGTCGTTTTTTTGGTTTTATTAAGAATCCTTCAAGGTGAAAATGTTTAAAAACTTTAAAAGGCAACTAATTTATTAAATCTACAGAGTAAAGTCCTGAGATGCTATAAAACTGTAATGTTTTGTACAGTTTTGTTCGAAACTGTATGACGTCACTGTTCCACGACGTCACTGCATTTCCAGCTGAAAACAACGTCCAAGCAGAGAATAACTTTGCTTTTTAACTTTGCTGCTGAGTGTTTTTAGTCTGCATGCTCCATTTCCTCTCAGTTTTTAAGTTTTATTAAGACGGGATCCTCAGAGCGACGCAGCAGGACAAACAAAGCATGATGGGAACGCCGGTGTCACGATGAGTGGGCTCGTCCTGCTCCTGCCTCCATGTGACCAGCTCACATATGTGTAGGAGGTTTTTTAATCTCAGCCTTACATTTCCTCTCCTCTGTTATCAGCTTTGCAGCGTTTTTACATCAACAGCCCCTCGGCCTCAGACCATATTTTTGTTTCTCTATCGCTCCGTTCCATTTCTATCTCTTCTTTCAATCTCTCTCTTACTTGTGTTCAAGTCTAATGAAGCTCAAACGCACCACAGCTAACGCAGGAGCTGCATATGCAAATAAACTGCGGAATATCAGCATGTGTGCTGATTTTAGCCGTCTGTTTTTCCAACATATTGACACATTTTGAAGCATCACATTAAAAATGGTTGATAGAAACAAAAATTTTAAACAACTTCCTCAATCTTGCAAAAACAAAGTTAGATACACTCACTTGAGATGGAGGTAATGCACAGAAGATGAGATGGAAACACATTTAATGTAGCAAAACTCTGTGCCTTACCAGAGGCACAAACATCCAAATCGGAGGGGGTACTCTATTCCTTTATTGAGACGTGTTGTCGTTGCTAGTTTGCAACCTCTACTTCCTGTTTCTTACAGCCATGCGTAGCGCCAACATCTGATGACATTACGCTCTCTGTAGCCTGTTGATTCGCTCCAAACCAGTAAATGGAAACACGACAAATTCACCTTTTATTTTCTCGCAACAATTTAAAAGTTCATTCAGAATTTGCATGACAAATTGGATGGAAACATAGCATCTCACTTCTTGTCTCATTCATAACATTCCCTTGCTCTGGACCAAACACACGCCAGGTTTATCTCGGTCGGACAGTTGGAGTCGCTAACAGTCCCGTTGACTTTAACATGTTTAACTTCTATGCAGACCATTTGATTTGCCAAAACAGGTCAGTTTCTCAGGCCGTTAGCTGACCGCATCAAGTTTCAGAAACTGACGGTATCTCACAAAGCTCTATGTGGAGCAGCTTTTATCCAGTTGAATGCTCTAATAAACACTTTATAACTCAGGGTTATGATGGAGGTCACTCTGGTCACCAGGGATTTCCCTGTAGCTGCTAAGGCCGTTTACACACTTGATAATGCGGTAGATTTGGTTCAGTTGGGGGGAAAAGTTGCAACATTTGTAACATTTCCAGCTGCTGTGGTTCTTTCTCTCTGCTCTCAGTCAAACCAACCAAACCCTTTAACAACCTGTTTCTCTCCTCACCTGTGGGGGCGCTGCACCAAGAACCACTGAAGAAAACAACACTAAAACCTCTGAAGACACTGAGCACAACTTCCTTCTACTCAAAATGTAAAGTGTCGTTGGATTTCAGCGATTGTAGGATTTCTCTTTTGTTTTTAGTAAAAGACCACAAGCCATTTCACCTGTTAGCGCTAGGCTAGCACGTTTGTTTTGACTGTTTGTTTTACCCAGAATGCTGTAGTCCACTTCCTGCTTTTGGACCAGTATCTGGTCCACTTGGCGTTCACATATACATTCAAACCGAACCAGAGTTCATTTCAACCGAGCCGATACCGAGGTTTGTAGGCAAACCAGAGTTCAGTTTTTTGGCCGATTAGCATTCAAATGAACCGGACTTTCTACACAAACTGACTGGAGTTGGATTAAAGTGGACTAAACAGGAATCATTGCTTCATGGTGGAATGACACAAAAAGAGTCTTTTTATTCTAAATAATAAAACCAAAGCCACATAAGTCTACTACAAAGATGGATTCAATTTACACTGTTTATCTCTGAAACCTCCAGAGTTTCTCTCTCTCACTCCCTAAGGAAGAACTTAAAGAATGACCAGGAGATGGGGAAATTATCCGAGTTCTCCAAGGAAACTCATTCTATCTTTTTATAATCAAGATCTTGAATTGTGATCCACAAATGTTGACCACAAGTGAGGGTTGAATTCTTGAATTTAGAGGTTTAAACATTTGATTCTCCAGGAAGCTCCAACTCGCTCCCTGACCCAGAGGGAATATTTCACCTTTTTCCACCTGAGAACCCTTCTGTCCAGTTCACTCAAATTCATTTCATTACCGTTAAATCTAATTCAACCACAAAACAATCCAATATATCGTCCTCCCTTATGCTTCTCATCTTTCATCCGGTGCCTCCTCCTGCCAATGTTCTGATTCCTCTTCACATCCATTCATCATTCCTTTCTTTTAGGAAGATTTACCAACCAGAAGCTTTCCTGAGACTTAAAACTCACACATCCTGTCTTAAATCGCTCCATACCTTCATCAGATCCAGATCTTAAGATAATAGCTTCTTCATGAGAACAGTTTAACGATAGCCGAGACCTTAAACAAAACTATTACCTTGTAGACACTTGAGAATTTCAATAACCTTTTCCCTGCTTCCTTCTGCATTACGGTGCGAAATGAAGCCAAGTGACGAGACAATAACCGAGGTCATGAAATAAACCTGTGAGCAGTGTCATGTCCTCCCTCTGTGTGAACAGTCTGCAGCAGAAACAAGAAGCACCTTCACTGACTGACAACTGCAACAAGGCCGAGCAAATTCCCCGGCAGAGAAGCTGCTTCGTCCGAGCAAACGCAGCGCAATCAGCCGGTCGACTGACCCGGCTGCATCAGGAGCCAGACGTGTCGGCTAACACATCCGTCACACATAAGCATTCACCTACAGTCGTAACACATCTGCACATAAAACATGAATATTTGTCCTTTAGAAGCTCGACCGGGTTTAAAAGCAACTTGTTAGTTTATGTGCAGGCTGTGGAAATGCATACAAAACTCATCACAATGTGTCGACTGTGGATCAGCTCCAGTTCCAGCTCATTTTTATCTTTTGCTTTTGCTAACTTTGAAGACGTTTAGCGGACCTAGCTCCTCCTAAATTAATTTTTACTATTACATTCTAAAGCACTAATTTACTCAAAAGCTTCATTTCATCTGATGAACCTCTCACTCTGAGGTTCTCAGAAACATTCAAGGTTGTTTTAATGCAAAGTTACTCCGGCTGCAGCTGTTCTTCAGAGGAAACCATCGCTAACTCAGAAAGCTAATGAGAAAAACATCAGCCCTGATTTTAGAGCAATCGGTCAGGGATTACAGCTGGATCTTCACGCGCTCTGATCATACGATTAAAACAGAGGGTATACTTCCGCTAACGCGCTAATAGCAGAACTCATTTTTAGCTTAGCAGTTTAGCACATCTGATAACCTTAATAATGTTAAGCGCACTTAGCTTCTCCTAAATTTATTTTGTTGTTTTGTAAACTTTCAGTTGAGTAAAGTTTGAAATCGATGTTACAGTTTTGGTTATTAAATTCTTCAGGTAGTTAGCCTTTTACAGTCATGCTCTTATTTTGAAGTGAGTGAAAACAGTTAACATGCTAACTTGGCATCTGGCGTGGAGCTCTTGGAATATTTTTCTAATCTCTCTAACCTTCAGGTCCTGTCTTAATGGACTTCAGATATAATATTTTCCAGACTGCAGCTCATCCTGTCAGGTGCGACTTACTTATGATTTTCACATGAATACTTACTTAAATAAGCTGAGGAGAATAAAACCAATCGTGGACCGGTACATCTGAATGCCGTGGTAGTTGCCATGGAGACGAATATAAATGACTTTGCGTGTGGGCCGTCTTGGTGCGAGTGTTTTATGAAACACGGATTCGTCTCATCAGAGTTTGGGCGAAAATCTGTGCGTCAGAAACTGACATCAAATTTCTAAGCCAAGGTCGACAGTTTCCAGGAGTTTGTTGAAAAGCAGGTAAAACTGAACCATTTCAACAAATTAAACTATGAATGACTCTTGAGTCATAAAGTCTCAAGAGCTTCAATGACTTCAACCGCACAGACTAAACTTATCGGGAAGTAAAGTTGTGTTCAACGTGAGGAAAATAAAACTTTTCGTGTCACAGAGAAGAACATAAAGAGAAGCATATTGAAGAAAAGCAGCAGCAGCGTATGCAGAGTTGGAGCAGAGGAGGTGTAGGAGGACCGATAAGGTGAGTAATCTTACCATCGTCTCCCGATCCCGACCCGGCATCTGCAGAGAGAACAAACACAGTTATTAACCACGGGCTGCTGCAGACACACATTAGCTGAATGAGCCTGGGTCAGCATGTGGAAGTGTTTGTCTATTTGACTATCGGCTTGTGGTCGTGTTGGGAGGTTGTTTTCTGTTGTGGGGAGATGAGATTTCTCCAACAATAGAAAGCAATACTGCAACTCAGATTTAAAAGTGAAAGGCTGGAATAACAAGCGGAGGACGAGACTTTGAGCGCGCTCCGCTTCCAGCTGTTCGCGTGTCAGCGAATGCTTTTCCACGGTTTTCCCTCTGAATCAACGTAACGCCATGGAAACAGCAGCAGCTCACCCAACCGATCAGAGACACCGCTGTAAACGGATCTTCAGGAGCGCAGTAACCCGATCAGCCTCATAAAACAAAACTGAAGCTATTATGTTTGGACCTGGAGAGAAACAACCTAGAGTCAGCACAGCTTCAGTTACTACAGCTGGAAGCTAAAAATCAGGACGAACTCTGACCTGAACCTTCAGAGCCACATAAAGACGGTTACAAAGTTGGTCTTCTGTCACCTGAAGAGGACTAATGTCTCAGTGAGATCCAGTATCATTAATTACTGCAACAGTGTCTTCGTAGATCAGAGAATAGACTTTAAAATACTGCTGTTAGTTTATAATCACTGAACGGCTTAAAGATCTGCTGCTGTTCATCTTCTGGAGATGCTGCTCTGCATCTCCAGAACCAGAACCAAACATGAAGAAGTAGCATTCAGCTTCTACATGCCACAAAACTTCAAGAAAAACTGCAAAATAGCTGAAACACTGACTAAAACTCACCTGGTTAAAGCTGCTTTTGAAACGATGGTAAAAATTCAATTGTTGATTTTGGTGTTTTATGATGTAAAGCTCTTTGAACAGCCTTGTTGCTGAAATGTGCTGTACTAATAAACTTGACTGATTGATTGATAAGGCGATCTGCTGAAACACACAAGGCCAGATGCATATGCTGCGTATGCTGGCTCCGCCCACTTTAGGGGGGATTTTTCCAGATTTCTCTAGGGGCGGGATTACGCTTTCAGTTTAAAATTTCAATAAAAATAGATGCAGGTTTTAATTTCAGGGTTATTTATCCATTAGCTTGTTAATACAAACTTTGCTCTGCCTGATTTAAAAAGGCAAAAATGTAATTACATCAAATCAATTTACTGTTGTTGAAAAACAGAAAGTTTACAACAAAACGAGACCAAACCAATTAGATCAATGTTTGGTTTTCAATAGTGTAAAATTATTTTTCTTTTCTAGACTGAAAAGCAGAAAAGAGGAAAAATGAGCAGAAGAAAATGAGCTTTATTTTTTATATTTACTTTAAATATAAGATCTTTTTCACAAGGATGAGTTTGTGTTCATTGAGCTCACTCTGTTTTCTGATAGAAATTAAGGTAAAAAAAGAAAGCGGTTGCTCTGAATATAAAATAAACTCTGAACTAAAACAGAGTAGCTGCCTCTGCAGAAGTCAACCTTTTCCCTCCAACACCAAATATTAACCAAGGTTTTATTTTCTTTTCAAACTGAACTCCGACGCACATCTTTAATCACAGAAAGAGAAAAAGAAAATCCTTCTTTGAACTTTGTCTGCAGAGCGCTGCCTCCTCCATCGCCTTTCAGGCTGCGGGCTTTTATTGACCTTGGAGCATGCGGGACACTAAGTGTGCAGTGTTTCGTGAAAAGGCTTAGCTTGGAGGATCAGGCTGCAGTCAGAAGGGGCTCGTGTTAAATCAATAAAAACCTTTAGCTTCAGAACAATACCAGCGGAGGCGCTCAGATGAATAACATATCGCAGTTTGAACCGTCAGAGATGGAGAAGAAAACCAGTGACGTCTCTGGGTAGAGCAGGAGGGTCCAAAGTGCGGCCCGGGGACCATTTTTGGGGGCCAAGAACAAAACAGAAACGAATACAATATTTAGCACGTCTAAACAAGTTCCACAGAGCAAGCATCACTCTTCCTGTGGACAGTAATGCTCTTCGTCAGTGTGCCTCAAGCAACACTTTCAGATTACTTGCGCACACAGAAAAAAACCCAGAAACAAAATAGCATTTAATAAGACCATAATAAGCTCTTTTCATAAATTAAATAATTAACATTTCTTTGTTTAGATGATTGGCCTACCTCAACTCAAAAAATAAAAATAAAATTACAAATGGAAAAAATTTATTAGTTTTGTGTGGCAATTCAAGAATGGTACAAATTTGCTCTCCGACACTTTTTATTTTTTAAGGATGAGATTTTCTATGGCAAGTTTACATCTTCTTATGTTAGGTTTAGTTTAGTTACTTTTAATTTAGCAAGTTTTTACTCACACCCATCCATTACCTTGGGCTAAATATGGCAAGTTTGTAGGAGAAAATTCTTATTTTTGTTACTGAGAACAAAAAAAAGCTAAATAACTGTAAAAAAAAATTTAAGTCAGATGCAAAATATTAACTTTTATTTATTGTTGTGCAGGTAAAAAAGTGAATAGTATTTTTTTAAATATATTTTTTTAAAAGGGGAAAATAAAATTTGGCCCCTGAATTGTCATGAAACGGTGTGATGAAGGTGGTGAGGCAAACGCTGCAGACCCAGGCTGAGATGATTGATGGTTGTTTTAATGATAAAAAAACATCCAAACAGTCCAAAAACACAGGCAGCACGACTGAGTGGAAGCCAGGGCTCAACGCCGGTAGCAACTGATTTTACGACTGGACACACGAAGGACTGAGAACACATTAGACCCGACAAAGACACAGACACACAGGTGACACTAAATACACAGGAGGTAATCAGGGAATGAGAAACACCTGGGAGTAATCAAAGTGAGACAGAACAACACGGAGACACAGAGACACAGGAAACTCAAAATAAACACAAAGAAAAACACGGAACATGACATGAATAGTTTAAACTTAGGTCTTTTGGCTCTCATACAGTTTGGACAGCGCTGGTTGTAATGATTTGATCCGTCTGGACGGAGTCGTTTTATGTTCAGCTCTCCTGTGGGGAGGAAGCAGGGAGACGTGGAGGTTTTGCTTCGCTTGGCTAAGCTAAAGCTTAACTGTTCCTCCTTGTGTTTTCAGGAAGAGCTGACATCCTGGGCTAATCAGCTTCCTCTGGAGCTTTCCCGTCCGCTGACTTTAAATCACAACTTTATTATGAAAGTTACCAGAACAGAAAAAGAACTTTTTAATTTTTCCTTCTAATTCCGGTTTTCAGTAAATGTCACAATCTGATATTTTCGGCTCCCTGCAGCTGCTGCTGTTAAGAACATGAAAGGCGGCCATGTTTGCATGCTTAGCATGAAGGTTTCTCCCAGCAGGCCGTCTGTTTGCTGTTTGGACCGGACCGTCTGGGAGCCGGTCGGCTTCTGCAAACACCTGCTGCTCCCTCCAGATACGTCAGGTCAGGATTTCCATCAGGAAGGAAACGGGATTTGCACAAAGAGAGATTAAAGTTCGCAGAAATTTCTTTTCAGTCAGGCAGAGATCGAAAGGAGAGCGGCAAAAGCAAAGGAGGTGGATTAGCAGTGGTGGTGCCATTCAGGACAAATCTCTGTGAAATAACCAAAACTGCCAAAACCAAACCAAAAATGTATATATATATATATATATATAAATATATTAGATTAAACATACATTTTAGTCGACAAAATATTTTTCTTATTTAAAAAAGTAATTAATTTATTTGTTTATTTGCATATTTTAATGCATTTCTAATATTGTCAAAAAAGGTTTAAGTATTTAAACCAAAGATCTTTTTTCAATTTTAGATATGATTAACTGAGTAAGTGATGTTGGAGATGAAATATCAGAATCCTTAACAAAACTGAAGTTTTTATCTTTGGATGATCACTAAAGTCAGCACACAGCTTCAGTTATTACAGATAAAAGTTAGAAACAGACCTGAACCTTCAGAGACACATAAAGACAGACAGAAAATCAGCCTTCTGTCACCTGAAGAACATTTCCAGAACTAATGTGTTTAAAACTTTGTTCTGTGCTTTTTGTTTTTATGATGTGAAGAACTTTGAACTGCCTTGTTGATGAAATGTTATATAAAATAAACTTGACTGATTTATTTAATGATGATCTGCTGAACGTTTTCTGCAGATTTAAAGATAGGTTGATGTTTTTTTCTCCTTCGTCTCCTGCTGACTGGGAGTTTCCTGTTTAACCGGCAGCTTTGTTGTGTAATCTCCCGGCCCTCAGCAGGAAACCGGCTTTAAGAGCGTCTCCATCACACGATGCTCGCTTTCTGCTAACAGGATTTTAGCAGGACGGAGAGCGAGTGAAACAGATCGGGAGATAAACACCGTCACTCAGCTGCCGTATGCGTAACGTCTCTTCATATTCTGTGAGATTTAATGGTGATTTAGCTGAGAAAACCGACCAATCGCAGCACAACGCGGGCTACATCACAGGAAGTCCCGCCCACCATTGTTCCCCCGCGTGAAAGTGTCGTGTTTAACAGTTACGTAAGGCCGCTCCCACACAGGCGAGGGGGCGTCCTGGTTACCGTGGTTACCATGGGCGACACACAAACCCCACTGAAACTTTGTTTTCATTTCACACCTTGATTATTATAAAGCAAACAGATATTTATCAGCAGTGGGTCGAAATTAAGGAGAAAAAAAAGGAATAGATAGCTGAGCTGCAGATGATTCCTCAGACAGTTCAAGTGTTTCAACAAGACGGAGCAGAAAACTGAAAAGATTTAAAGTTTATTCCAGACTTTAGGCACCAAAAGCAAAAATAAGTTCTCACAAAAAGAGAAAATCCAAGATGAAGGAGGAAGTCTAAATATGACTTCATAAATAAAACTATGCTGATGATGGAGTCAGAGAGGACGAAGCCGTCCATCCAACCCGGTTTATAACGCAGTGATGAGTGAAACTTTATAAAGCTGTTATTGATAAACAGCATCCAGCCATTAAAGACATTTAAAAGAAGAATGTAAAATCTATGACGGCGCATTAGGGCCATTTTTGGCATTTACACAAAAAGAGTATATTCCCACCAAAAAACTCAGAAATTTTGAGATTAATTTCAGAAATTTTCTTGAGAAAAGCTTGAAAATTTCAGAGTTTCAAAACTTGAAAATGCTTGACTTTTCAAGCTTTTCTGTATTACAGGGGCAGTATTATGTCAAATCATTTTTTAAATATCTTTCCATCATGTTATATTGTGATACGTTTTTCAGCCCTACTTTGCTGTGCTACAAAACGTCTCTATGTGTTCTGAAAACACGACGCCGGCCCTTTAACAGAGAATGAAATGGCTTGCAGTCATTGTGTCGTTGTCAGGAAAAGTTAATTCAGTCATAAATCAGAGTGTGTAAGAAAGCAGCTGAGAAGAGACGGCGTGGCCGCTGCAGGACGTCTATTCATTCACACACACTGAATATTTGTGTACAGTGACCTCGTTTAGCCAGAATAACGGGACAGGAACCACAACAGCCTCCCTGTTCACAAATCCTGAATTAGCTTTTCTAAATGCTGCATGAAAGAAAAGAGTCTTTATGCTGCTGCTCTGCCAGATAATTCAGAACTGGATCACACACACACTCACACACACACCCAGTCATCACATGGCTTCAATAGCAAACACAGGAGCTCAAAACAGGCTGGATGGTTCATGTGACTGCATACACACACACACACACACCCCCACACACACACACACACACAAACACAGTTCCTCTCCATTCACGGCTCCTTTAATGGACTTCTGTCATAGCGGCTAACTGAGTCAGCCAGTCTGATTCACATAGCTCTACAACGCGCCGCGCATCACCTCGCCGGCGGAGCTGCTCAACCATCAGCACATTATTCACAACGTGACTCATTAACTGGTAGATTCCTCCTTCAACCTGCTCATCCCTTTAAGCGTGTCACTTAAGGATTAAAGTGGCAAAGACAGAAAACAAAAAGCCACAAAAATTAAAGAAATTAATACCAAGATGTAATTCAGTGCAGATGGGATGTTTTTATAGAGATCAGCTCCATAACAAAGTAATTATAGTTAACTAAAACAAACAAACGTACAAAAACTTAAATTGACAAAACAATTTCACTGATTGTAATCAATGGAAAAAACTATAAACTGAAAGTAAATCGTGTGTTTATAAAACTCACTAAAACATACTAAAATTACAGATATAATATCCTTTATTTTTGTGATCATGAATCTATTTTTTAGCCTTTTTAACTGATGTGAAATTATTTTTTTTCCTTCACACAAACAGTTTATCAGCTTTCTGCAAATTACGGCGCTTATGCAAAATGGCGACAAAACACCGACAATAATTCAATACATTATTTGAAAATAGTATCTTCTGTTTCGCTACCCAATTGAAATAAACATAATCACAAAACTTTCATCTTTTTGAATTCTGCACCAAAAATGAATCAAAGTCTGAAAAAACTAAAACTTCTACTAATAAAAATTAAACTGAAACTAAACAATATTCAACAAATAAAAACTAGCAAATGCACTCTAAAAACTAATTAAAACTGAATTAGACAAAAAAAACCTAAATAAAACCTAAACTATAATGAAAAACCCAGAACTATATTAACCCTGTTACCTGCCAGGATTCAAAGAAAGGAAATTATCTGTATTTTTCTTTCTGCCCAAAATGCTGCTTCACAACAAATGTTTTATTCACACTCAGGCCCTGGAGGCCATTTTTAAGGTTGCCACTGATCTCAGAGTCATCCGGGGAGAAATTCATTCATCAAGAGTTTCTATATCACCAACAGCCACGGAGCAACGGACCACCGTTACAACGGTTTAATCTGATGCTAACAGGAGGGACCGTGTTTTTCCAAGCCGTCTTTAAACGCACCGTGAGCGAACATAAGCTAATGGAAATAGTTTCTATTACAAATGTGCGCAAATGTTTGTCGCTATGCTGCTAATGGAGAGAAAAACCAATTTTGTAACTATGTTTTTTCCATTAAATAAGAAAGTACAAATTATTATGCAAGTGATATTTTCTCAGATTTTCCTAAATGGTCAATGCAAATGACGGTCAGTATAATTTTCAAGTCATGAACTATTACAGTATAAATCAAATATTACTGAACAAAGATCCCCATGAGAACAGGATTGATTTCAAAAATAAACTCAAAATGCAAAATGTTCCAAATTATTATGCACAGCAGATTTTCTAAACATTTTATGGATTATATAGAACTGCAAACGGTCATTCTTTGAATGTGCAGCATTAAGTGGTCATATGTACTAAAATCAAAAGCTATTTCAATCAAAAATCAATCTCTCTCTCCCCATGATTTCAGCCCACAGCATGACTCCACCACCTCCTTGCTGATGTCACAGCCGTGTTGGGACGTGGTGGCCGTCCACCACTGATCCACTACTGCGTCCATCTGGACCATCCAGGGTTGCACAGCAGTCATCAGTGAACAAGTCTTTGAAAATTAATCTTCATGTCCGGCTGGGCCCACTGGACCGTTTCTGCTTGTGAGCTCTGGTTAGGGGCCCAATAGTAGGTTCCTGCACCGCAAGGCTCTGGAGGATCCTCCACCTTGAGGCTCCAGCAGCTTCAAATAACTGTTTGCTGCTTTGTAAAGGCATTTTAACAGCTGCTCTGTGGTTTCTAACAGAAACTTTCCTCATTCTGCCTTTATCTGTACAAACCATCTTTGTTCTGAATCAGCCACAAATCTCTTCACAGAACGATAACGCTTCAGTTTTTGTTTAATATCTAATGTTTTCATACCTTGTCATACAGCACTACAGTATCTGATGATTTTCGTCAGCAGAGATTTTTTCTCTTTCCCATATTGCTTGAAACCTGTGGCTTGTTTAATAATGTGGAACATCCTTCTTAAGTACATTTCCTTTAATTGAGCTCAGCAGACAAACTAATCAACCAGCTCTCTGAAATTAATTATAGTGATTCAAAGAGCCCTGACACACAATACCATCTATACATTTAATAGCACAACAAAAAATGTAATCTTTATGACACTTAAATCCAATTTGCATAATAATTTGGAACATGGTGTAAAAGTGCCATATGAATAAGTTTAATAAGTCACTAAAAAGGATGAGCTTTATTGAGGACAAACCAAACACTGCAAAAACACAACGTTTTGCCAACTGCTTTTGTCTAAAACAAAATAAAATAAAAAAATTAAAGCTGCTCAGCTAAAACCTAAAAAGGCTGATTTCTACTGAACATCTCTCATTCTGTTTAATTAAAATAATATTTTTTAATTAATTGTAATTCACTTAATTTTATGATTTTTTGTATTTTTATGTTTTCCAGTTTAATTATTTATTTATTTTCCTATTGAGATTTAATTTACTTTCATTTCTGTTCAATTTATTGTAATTTTATTTAATCTTTATGTAGTTTAATATGTTCATTGCAAAAACACGGATTCTTACCAAATATTGTTGTCTAGTTTCTTGTGTAAATATGTTTGTACAGCTGAAATAAAAAATAAAAAAAACAACTTACGTGTAACTTTTCAGCAATAAATATTTAGGTAAATAATTCCTTAATATTATTGAAAAAGTTCTAGTTCCACTGGCAGGTAAATTCACTTACAGCAAGATATTTTCCCCACATTATAAGTAAATTAACCTATCAATGGAATTAGTACTTTTTCATCAATATTACAGACAGAACAAACAGAATGAAGGACATGTTGACTAGAAATCAGCATCTTCAGCTGTTAGCTGTGCAGCTGTCTTAAGTACAAATAAACGAACAAAGTTTAAACTTATTGGGCTTCATTTGGTCTAAATGTTGCCAGAAATCCAGGAGAATTTCAGCTTCCTGTATTGATCTAAAACAAATCAATACAGGAACTAAAATTCACAGAGAAATGTTGCTGAATGCTCAGTGAGTGATCAGAAATAGTGATGCATTCTTTATGCAGCACTCCTGCTCTTCACAGCACGGCTAATGGAGAGCGCGACCTTTCCGACCTGCGACGCCCACGCAGCCGCTTCAGCACCAAGCTTCATCAGCAAACTCTAATCCCAATTATGTATAAAAATGACACCAAGTCTTTTCTCTTTCCAGCAGGGGAAAGACGAGGCTCAGGTGATGCCATCAATAAAACCGTCTCATAAAAACACAATGAGTAAAGGCTGTTAGACCAAAAAAAGAAAAAGGTTGTTGGATAAATTTCATAGATAAATTACTGGAATCAGCTGGATTAACTCTGTGTGTAATTATATGAAGTCTCTGTTGGTCTGTCAAATAAACAGCCTTTATTGCAACAAAACAAATCTGTGCTAATTAAATGTTAGCTGTTTTCTGCAGCTAACAGAGGATCACAATGCAACCAGAGAGTAGAATTAAACACAACACGATGATATGCATTAGATAGATTCATATTAGTACAGAATCTGGACAATATTTCTACAGCAATGTTTCTTTAAAGTGTAACTAAACCATAAATGAACTTCTTTTTGGCTAATAAATTCTCTAAATTAGTCCTTAAGTGTTTGACCTTCATGTTTCTGTGCTGATTTTGACATTTTAGTGTAAATTTGTTTTGTTCTGCAGTATTTTTGCCTGAAAGTCGTCTCAGTGCTGCCCTCTTTGGGTTGAACAGAGGCTACTGCAGTTGAATTTTCCTATTGGTTACAAATGTTCAGCAGAGAAATCGCTGCTTCATATACTGTCGCCATAAATATTTCCAGTAATATGTCTAGATTTGTCACTGTTTGAAAAAAAGTCACTGGACTGATCTAAAAAGTTGCTAAATATAGCAACTAAGTGCCAAATTGGCAACATATTGTCTTTCTTCCTGACTTCCTGGCTCTGCTTATTCACTCTTGTCCTCCCCACATTTGGCCACACCCCTAACTGTCTCTTGGCTCCTCCCACTTTTTTTCACACATTTGAATGTCCCAGATGACTTCTGATTGGCTTTGAAACGCATAGATAACAGCATTTTTCTTCCCAGTGATGTTAAAATAAATTCGCTAGCTTAATAACTTCCACTTGTTGATCAGTCATGTAACTTTTGTTTTGAATTATCCTTCCTGTTCTTAGATGTAGAGGTTTGAATGAGAATTCTTGGGTTTCCTAATGCATATTATACATTTAAAATAGTATCAAAAGCTTAAAACATCAGTTAAATACTGTATCTTGACCCTGAAACAAAATAATCCCCTAAATTCATGTCACCTTAGTCCAGTGGTGGACATCACTAACTCAAAGTTAGCTGCGCTAACCCATAAACAGTAGTTCCATTAACGCTAAAGCAACATGATATTCAGCAGAAGCTAATGCTAACATGCTAACCTCAGTTATGTTAACACGTCCCATGTTGTGTTTTTAAATATGAACAATTCAAAAACCTCTGCTAACGTTTATAACAGTGGAGCTAATTTTTCACTTAGCGCTTTTGCTAACTCTGAAAATGCTTAGCACACTTAGCTTCACTAAATTAATTTTTTCTGAGAAATTCTAAAGCACTAAATTATTTGGCTGTTCTGTAAATATTCAGTTACATAATATACCTCCCTTCATTAAGTGACTCTTTGGAACAGACCTTTTTCTCATGGTTTGAGTTTTTAGTTATTTCTGCGGAGGAAACACTCGTATATTGTTATGCTATATTGTTAGCATAATAGCGGAAGTTGTTAGGTTGTTCTTTTTTTTAAAAAAAGGTTTTATTGGCTCTAGTGGCCTTTATTTGAAAGTAGTTCGACAGGAAACAGGGTAATGAGAGAGGGGGAAGACATGCGGCAAATTTCGCCAGGCAGGGAATCGAACCTGCGACAAGGTCTATGGCCTCAAAACATGGGTCGTGCTTTACCCCTTTACTCCTGCGCCACCACAGCACCCCAGATTGTTCATATTTTTAAAAAGAATAAATCCCTTTTCTGTTTTTGAGAAAATTTTTTACCATGTTTGAAAGGTAAACAATTAATTTTTTTAACAAATGAATTTTACTGATCAGCGTTAGCAATAGTTTAATCCAGAGAAAAGCAGAAAAGCTGCAGCCATGATAACTTTGCATTAAAACAACCTCAGAGATTCAGGAAGAACCAGGACCAACAGCTAACCAACACCACCATGGAAGAAATTAGGATCAAAACATCATGCAAGAGAAACTTCTCCCAACGCTTCCAGCGCAGTTTGATGAGGATCAGTGGATTTCCCAGCATAAAAAAGGGTAAAGTTGTGAAAAAGTCGATCAAAGATCAGAGCAAGTCAGGAAACGCCATTGATCTGAGCAAAAAGCTGATGTAGAAACAGAAGCTGAAAACCCGCAAGCACTAAAAAGACACGAGTGGGTCAATATCAGTCAGGGTTTGATCCTCAGGTTTATCTGCAGCATGATGGACAGGATCACAGGAAGCATCGATATTTATTTTAACTCAGATTAATGCATCTACTTCATGAAACAAAGTTAAAACTCTATTATAATTTCTTTATTATTTTAGGATTTGCTCGATACTTTCACCTCATACCTGTAGGAACTTTCCCTCTTGACAACAATAAACTCTTCCCAAACATGTTTGTGCATTTGCTCAGTGTTCTAGGCTCCTCTGCAGCTGTGTGTGTGTGCTGTGATGTAAATCCGCGTACCGGCAGGACAGTCTCCCTCTGACATAATAAGGACTTCAGACTGCAGCTTGCAGGCGTCTCTGCGGAGGAAACATTCGTTCTGGTAGTTCTTGTTGTTGGAGCCGCACACCGGGGCGTAGTCGTTGTTGCACTGCAGAGGAAAGAGAAAACCAGGATGAAAACACATTCAGAAACTGATACCTGAATTCATTAAAGTCCAAGGTTGAAATGAAACTGACCAACAAGCTTACATTTAGTACATTCAGTATTTTCAAAACGAAACAAGTCGGGATGTGTTGTGGTGGCGCAGGGTTGTGGTGGCAACCCTGCGGACTAGGCCTTAGTCCTCGACGCGGCCGTCGCAGGTTCGATTCCCGGCCTGGCGACCTTTGCCGCATGTCTTCCCCTTCTCTCATTACCCTTTTTTCTGTCAATTAACTATCAAATAAAGGCCACTAGAGCCAATAAAACCTTTTTAAAAAATTAAAAATTAAACAGAAAAGTTAACTTCCTGAGCTGTGAATGAACCAAAACAGAAGCCAGCATGGAGGAATCATCTTTAGATTAGTTCATGGAGTCTGAATGTTCATTTTACTGTAGCTCTACTACATGTTAACGGGAGAATCTGTTACCTGAACTATAAAAGCCAGAGGCTGGGGAGGAGACGACAGGGGAACCAAATTAACCAGTCAGATGTGACGAGGAACAGCTGTGGCAGAATGCAAGCTGGGAAACTAATAAGCTACCTGATAGTCCGGTAGACTCAGTTTGATTCAAGACCAAAACTTCATCATCTGTTCCATCTCCAGCTGCTGTGGCTCTCTTTCTCTCTGCTCTGAGTCAGACCAACCAAACCCTTTGAAAAACCTGTTCCCTCCCTCGCCTGCGGGGGCACCGCAACAACAACCACTGAAAAAAACGACACAAAAACCTCCTGAAGAAGCTGGGCGCAATTTCTGTTTTCACAAAATGGAAACAAAAATGAAGTGTCAGATTTTAGTGGTTTGAGGGTTTGTCTTTTGTTTTTGGATAAAGACCAGGAGTAATTTCTCCCTCTAGTGCTAAGCTAACGCATCTGTTTAGGAAGTATTTACCCAGAATGCTCTGCGATGCAGTCCACTTCCTGGTTTTGATCAGTCTCTGGTCCGCTTGGCGTTCACATATGCATTCAAACAAAAGCAGAGTTCACTTCAACCAAAGCCAGGCCAAAGTGTGGAGGACCAGAGTTTGATTTTTTGGGTCCATTAGCATTCACACGCCCCAAACGAACTGGACTTTCTAGGCAAACGGACTGGAGTTGGATTAAAGCGGAATAAACAGAGCTGGTTTTAAGGCACCCAAAGAAGAGACTAACTAAAGGGAGGATGAACAAAAACTCAACAAAACTACAAATCAAGGGAAAAAGATAAATCACAGATCTAAGGCTACATTTACACAGCAGCTAAATGTGACTCAACTCCAACTTCTTCACCACAAAATTATCCGATTTGAGCCACTTCCATACGTAGAACAAAATAGTATCCGGTTATTTTGAAAGTGTCTGCAGTCTGACGTGACACATGCATGATCATTCTGCACCAGAAGAAGTCAGACGCTGTAAATCTAAACAATGGCTGAAAATGCTAATCATGACATTATGAAAGCAGTCTGTCAGTGAACGCATCACATCACAAACCCATCGATCTTCGTTCCGACTCCACATCCAAACAGACGAATCTACAGAAACTGAAGACAATTGCTCTCTAGTTACCTTCCTTCATCTTGTTATGATTTGGTGACGACACCATAGGCTCTGAATAACTTTGAAATCGATCCACCAGCGCCGGCCATATTACTTCCATAAACATCGTGTTGGTCTGTGACGTCAACGCTCTTCTTCGATTAGGAGTTGTAAACCGTTTACACAGAAGTCTGACTGCGGTTGTGGATTTCATCCAAAAAAATTTATCAAGAGCTGCTGTCTGAACGTAGCGAAAGATTGTAAAAAGAAGATAACACAAAACAATGATAGAAATCTCTCAGATTAAGTTCAAAGTTATGAGTTTTTTGTCAGAAATGATCTTTTTCATTTATCTACAATGACGTTAATAGGTCACCGTAAAAATCCCGATTTTGCCTTTTTGTTCCCACTTCCTCAATTCTTTATCATAAAGACTAAATTTCAAGTAGATTTTTTTTCTTTCTGTGTCTGCTCTGTCTGATATTTTTGTGAACATGGTTAAGAACTGGACTGAAACTGTGAAAAAGGAGCCAAATTTGAAAGAAGAGCTGAATCCAGACCAGTTAAAGGATGAATTCATGGCTGATTGGAGGGAAAACGTAAAGAAGAGAAGGATGAATGAACAGGCTATAAAAGTGATGACCTCCTGCAGCCGTTTTCTAGTTTAGTCTCTGTTTTCTGTGTACATTCAGCTGCGAGGAAACTAATTCACTATCAGCTCTAAAATGCTGAGTCCTTCCATTTTAAAGAACCAGGATGCCTGCTTTGCAGCTTTTTAATCATTTTTTAGCTTTTAAACAGAATAAAAACAGCAACTTTTTGTCGTTCTCCGTATTTTGGATCTGCGAACGGCCGCAGAGCTGTGCAGAGAAACAGCTTTCACCTCCTGCTGATCTGCTCGTGTTGCTCCACTGGAGCAGTGGGAGGTTAAGTGACTTGCTCAAGGGCACTCAGGAAAATAGCTGTTAAGGTACAGAGGAACATTACTCATTCATATCCCCACACGGTTTGCTGGCTGCAGAACACGCCTGGCTCTTTCAGATGAGTGATGGCGCTGCAGGACTCAGTCTCTGTGTCCCTTTTTTTGGGGAGGTAGAGATATTCATTTGATTTCATATTGATTTTTTTTTTTTCGTTGCTGCTACACCGCTGGAATAACAAACGTGATTATTCAGTGGAAAAATATTACCCACAGTTCCCTGGGAAGAGGCCGCAGCTGTCGGAGGAGCCGCTGCACGATACCTGGTTACTTTATTATACGGTGACAAACGTTTGGTGAAAAAATATGAAACTTCACAAGCATGGAAAAGGAACAACCAACCGATTTAGGATCTTTATGTCAGAAATAATTCACAACATGTGAAATAATAGTTGATTTTTAAGAGTAAACCTTTTTAAGAAACATTTCTCACAACTGTAACAGTACAGTAATCACTACCAGCTTTTTTCACAGCAGATCTGATCTTTAATCATTATTTTTCTTCGCTTGTTTTTTTCAAAACATTTTTTTTTTTACAAATGACAGAAAATATTTTTCAAAAGGTACCTTTTTTATGTAAAACAATACAGACATAATATTAGCAGAATAAAGATGGAATTTTACAAGAAATAATGTTTTTAAGCCAAGTTAACACCAAGCTAGCATCGTGTTAGCAGTTAGTACAAACTTCCACTAATCTGCTAATGAGAGAGCTAGTTTTTAGCTTACAGTTTTTGCTAACTTAAAACATTTAGCACACTTAGCTTTGCCTAAATTAATTTGAACAGATAACTTAAAAATCACATTTACATATTTGTTTTGTAAACTTTCAGTTCAATAAAATTTAACATCTGTCTTGAAATTTTGCCTATTGACTGTTTCTCCCTCCCTTAGCATTCTTGCTAACCTTGAAAACATCTAGCACACTTAGCTATACCTAAATAAATTTTTCCAGATAAATTCAAAAGCACTAGTTAACTTGGATGTTCTGTAAACTTTTACTTTAATAAAGTTTGACATTAGTGCTGAAGTTTTGATTAATGACTTACGAATTGTAGAAGTAGCCGTTTATATTCATGCTCTTATTCTGAAATGGGTGAAAACTACATTGCAGTTCTGTTTCCTCTCCTGAAGTTAGTTATTTTTTCACAATAACTTTATTTGAAACAGTAGAGAACAAGATATAAACATAAGTGCAATATCTAAGAACTTTATAGAACATGTAAAAAAAATAAATTAAATTTAAATTAAATTCTTTCAAGAGCATTTTAGCGTTAGCAAAACTACCAATTATGATTAGTGGTTTAGAGTTAGCACACCTATCTTTTTAGCTCGTCGTGCCCAATTCTGCTTCAAACACAGCAAAGATTTGATAATCAGGAGGAAAATATGATTTCAGGATCTCAGGACAGAAGAAACAATGAAATGTGTTTCATATTTTAATCGAGCTGAGATGGAAGGAGACAAAAACGGTGAAGGGAGGAGAACAAGAAGCCTCTCTGGCTCCCGATCAAAGGATTCAGAGAAAAAGCAGAAAAGAGTCTGCAGAAATGATTGGGAGTAAAGAAGACGAGTGACACTGGGCTAACAGGAAGAAACAGACCTACATGGAGAGAAAAGTGTAAGATAGAGACGTGAGACAGAGTCCTGGCTCAACAAAAACCTGGCACACTATGAAAAAGAGCTGCAGCGCCTGAAGAAAAGGAGGGGAAAAAATACCATCATAAAAGAAAAAAGACACTGAAAGAAAGAGAAGGAGAAAATCCGCTTAAAGGAAAAACAGGAAATATGGCAACGCCACAAAGGTGGTTGGGGAAACTTCCTGCAGGGCTCAGGGTTTTTATTTTTTTATTTGGATGCCATCTCCTCTCATCCCGCTCCCCCTCCTCTCTCTCCGGCTGTCCTTAACCTGGGGACTCGCTTTTCTGCCAGGCGTGATGCAACACAAAGCAAAAGCTGCCCAGCAGAACCCTGTGGGTGTCTTTTAAGAGTGCCTTCCTTTCCGTGAAAACTCTCCAGAGCCCTCACTTGATCTCCCTCAAAAATATGGCTCCCACCCCGGGGGAAAGCGGAGGAGGGGCGCCACATCTTCAACCTCTGTCTTTCTTCCAGAAAAAGCTGGAAGGAAGACCTATAGACATATATGACTGGGTAGGACAGCGCCTGTTAGCCGCTATGGCTGGTGATCTACACCTGCAGGCACCATTACTACTCACTGAATCATGTTTATATAAAACCAACTGTTCCAATGAAAGACCAGCATGTAAAGCCATTATTTCTTGTCTTATTTCTGTAAAATATGGCTTAAAATACAGCTGAGAAAATGTCCAATCTCTTAACATGTTAAATATGTATTGTATCTACATATAAATCCATAAACAGCTTGGTTTCTGTCAGCATTCAAGAGAGCACCTCATATATTTCTCCTTCATATTTGATAATTCATTTAATTTTACATAATTGCCATTGTAGGAGCCATCGGAAGTTCAAATTTAACAACCATACTTTATGAAATATTGAATAATCCCACTTTCTACAAACAATCAAAGCATTTAATTCAGTTTTTGACAATTATTAAACTTATAAAAATTAGAAGGGCTGCAATAAGAAACAGCAAAGGGAAACTAACGCTACAAATAATGCTCAAAAACACTGGTATCCGAGTTTTTTCCCGCTCTTCGCGTCTTCTCCACGCAGACTCGTTGCCATGACAAAAGCGCCGTTAGCGATAGGACTAGCTAATCAGCTCATCAGGAGCATCAACACCAAAAAACACACATTAAACATTAAATATTTCCTACACAAAGAACAAAACCTTCAGTCGGTTACAGTTTTCATGTTTTCAGGCTTGATGTTTATTTTGCTTTTATTAATAAGTGATCGTCTGAACATTAGCGGCGGTTGATTAGCTCATTTAAACACCTGCGCTACTAACTATCTGTCAGAGTTTGTGGGGCGCCTTTTTCTAGAGTTAACCGAAACATACCAAATTGGCCAGCAGACTTAATGTTATCACAGTCAAGCTAGGAAAGGTAACTTACACTTCCTCGACATATTTGCCTTTTTTAAAAATAAAAAAATTAAACATTTCGCTGACCTGTGAAATGTGTTACCCTTGGACCTTCGTTTCTGGTTTTCTTAGTGTTGGCAATTAACAGCAAAACATTGCGCTCTTTTTACAGCTTCTTTACGTAACTGTGTCATTTTCCCAACCGCAGATATTCTGCATAGCAACAGCATGTGTGACACACAAAAGTCACGTGACATCCAACACAGTCCGGTTGCCAGATTGGGTAGGTTTTCCCCCCATTTAGGCTTCTTTTGAACACTTTGCCTGTTCAAAAGCTAGAATTTGAGTTCCTTTGCACAACATTTGGTTTTATGATTGAATTGAAATGATTTTTTTGTAAAGTGCCCTGAGGATACATTTGTTGTGAATTGGTGTCACCTACAATAACTCTCTGGAGAATTTGATTTAATGAGCTACAACATTTAATTTACACAATACAATAAAATATCTTTGATTTTTTTATATAAATAAACCTAATTGAATTGGTGGTTTTTTAGGAAGTGTTTTTGAGTGCTCTACCCACCTCTGTGTGACACCAAGATAAATATCAGTGATATTTACTGTAGTACTTAATGCTGAACTAGCAAAACTAGCTAGCTGAGACAAAGATGTATCAACATGTAGCCATTTTGTTCTTGTATCTTTCTCTCGCACATTGGTCAAGACTGTCCACATATTTTCTATTTGTTGCTATGCTTTGCGCTGCTCTTGCCTACCAAGATGGCGCCGATCACTTTCAGTTAAGGTTTGTGGGAACTATGTATTGGAATACGTAGCATTATTCTTCAGATAATGCTCTGATCTGCCAACTGCTTTTACCCTCAGTAACAACTCCTCCTGAAGTGACAGCAACAAATATAGCGAGCTGGTATTACAGATTTAAAACTTTGGGATTCTTTCAGCAGCATCGCCTTCAATCAGCGCTGGACAGCCACGCCGTTGCTTTAGCCGTCGCCGCGGCACCGCCGCTTTGATCCCGCCTCGGCTTGATAACCAGCAGCGTCTGATGTCGACAGTCGGAGAAAAATCAGCTTTGTCAGCTGTTGCACTTTGCTGCAACTCAGCCGAGGTTACTGTCAGGTTTAATAGAAATGAAAAAGACGGAGGCGCCAAGATGATGCAAAGCGAGGAGACGGTTGTGTAGGAAGCGCCAGAATGAAGAGGTGATAATGAGAAGTGGTGGATGAGACAGAAGGTGAAACAATTTGATCCTCTGCAGACAGAGTAAAGAGGCCGGTGGCCGCTGCCATATGGCCCGGCCGTATGTCCCCGCAGGCTGAGGCGCCGCTCACGTCCAGGACTTTCCCCGAATATTTGAGACAACCTGGACGCCGTCTCTACCAGATTTAAAGCGATAGCACCCAGGAGTTAAAGTCAGATCAGGACAAGGTTTTTTAAACAGTCTGTTAGTGGTTTCATAGTCAAAATGTCAGAATGACTGAAACTGGCCGTCAGCTATTTAAGTTAAACAGTATTTAGCCGTCATAAGAGGAAAATATGGAGCTTTATATTTTCACCATGTTAATCTTTCATTAACAATTATCAGCTTCAAACTAAATGCTGTATTAGAAAGCTAAATACTTAGCTTGGAGCTAAATATGTAGTTCCAAGTTAGCAAGCTAGATGAGCCAAATGTTTAGTTAGCTGAACATTTAGCTCCAACCTAAATATATAACTCCAAACTAAACATGTAATCAGCTAGCTAACTATTTAGTTTGAGGATAACTATTCAGGTAGCTCACTAAATATTCATGTAATTGAAATATTTCATGTAATATTTCATGAAATATTTCAATTACATTAAATATTTAGTTAACTGACTAAATATTTAGTTTGAGGCTAAATATTCATTTAGCTAGCTAAATATTTTGTTAAAAGTTAAATATTTAGCTCTAATCTAAATACTTAACTCAGAGCAAAATATTGACCTAGTATTTAAATTCACTTGCCAATAATTACTTTAATTTTTTTTTTTTTAATTGTTCCATTTTTTTAGATCCATGTACTTCAGATCTGACGATTTTGGCCAACGGGACAAAAACTTTGGACGCCCCTGTGTTAGGGTGTCCTAACTTTCTCTTCAGCTGGGACACTAAAATACATTTTTGTGTCCACTGATTAATAAATAAAATATTTTAAAGGGATAGATAAAAAACATGTTACGTGAACATTTCTTTTGAAAGAACAACATTTTTTAACGAGGCGCTCAATGTTGTTCCATTTACAGCTGATTTTCACAGAAATTACGTTTAATTTACAAACTGTTTTCTCTTATTTCTTTCTTTCTCAGTCCACCAAACTAGAGTTTAGTTTCTGCAAACCCCCTGTAGGGGGCGCTGTGGTTCTGCCTGCTCTCTACTCGCTCCATCCAGGTTCCACTGCTTCAATTTTTCTTAGCTCCTACACACACACACACACACACACCCACGCCCACACAAACCCTAAAACATGTAGGGCAGGCTGTCGATGCATCCACTGTCAGAACAGTTTGTGGGTCAAAATATACAAAAAGGAAGCAGAAGATCCATAAAAACGGAGAAAAAGATCCGCAGAGGAGCGGGAATAAAATGCACGGAGGACGAAAAGGTAAAGGAGAACCAGAGGAGAGAAGGATGAAACCGAGAAGTGGACTGATGATAGCTGAAGGTAACGATGCTCAATGCAAACCACACAGGAGCAGGAGACAAAGGAGGGGAGAGAAGGCAGGTTCACGCATCGCTGGAGGGAAGGAGAGGCCAAAACATGACACAATATCAGCTTTAATACTCTGAAAATCATCAACCCACTGAAAGTCAGCATCCAGCCAAGCAGCAATTAGTCACGAATCGCTCACAGGAGTCAAACCGAGGTGTGTGTTCGTTACTCTGCAACAAACATGAAACAAAACAAAACGATGTTCGACTGCAGAAAACCAGAATCAATGTCAGGAAATCTAAAAATGCTTTTAAATGCTGCAATAACCAAACAGGAGTTATTAAAAATAGTCAAACACATCCAAAGCTTTATGCCCAAATATTCTTGCAGGTTCTGTGATCAGAATTCATTTGGATGTGATTTAAAGGCAGAAAATGGATTAAATTATAAATTTAACCACCAAGAAACTAACTTTAGCCTTCAAAACATGACAGGAATCCAGATTAGAACGTCCAGCTTTGTTTCAGAACATTTACGCAACATTTTCCAAACTTCTCCAAACTTTCCATGACTTCATGCTCACCGTCTCTGAACCAAAACATAAAATGTTACGGCTGTCGAAATAAAACAATAGAATAACATACAAGGAAATTCAGCAAGTATAAAGTATATAAAGACAAGAAATATAGGTGAATAAATCTACATACTTAAGAAATACTATTAGACAGCAAAGCCACCAAAACCATTCGCAAAATGACAAACTAATATATTCAAACAACAATGCATTTCAAATTTCAATCAGTAAATAGGAGAAATTTATTTACTGACAAACAGATGATCAACGTTAACCATGTCCACACAAAAACAACATACAGTTAATTAAATCTAAAATAATCCATCCACTAATCTACTAATACTAAACTTCTGGAACAAAATAATCACCAAACTTTCTAAAACTTTTGCCACAAAATTCCACAAACTCCATGACTGTCGCCAAGAAAACAAGCTGGGAAAACAGGAAACAGATCAGTCCATCACAGCGACTAGATCTTCTCACACAACAGATATCAATATTCAGCAATGCAAACAAATATTTAGTTAGCTAGCTAACTATTTAGCACTAAGCGAAATATTTAGCTTACAAGTGAGTTAAATATTTAGCTTTGAGGCTAAATATTTAGCTTCAAACTAAATATTTGGCTAGCTTGCTAACTACATATTCAGTTGCTAAGTACTGACTAGTACTTAGTTGATAACTAAGTACTTAATTAGCAAATGAATATTTGAATAGCTAAATATTTGCTAAATATTAGTTAGCCTCTAGCTAAAGTTAAACATGTAGCTTTAATTTGAAGCAAAATACTTAGCTAAGGTAGCTAAATATTTAGCTAGCTATTTGTCAGCTAGCTGCCAAATATTTAGCTCACTAATAAAATATGCTAGCTTGAAAAGTTGAAAAATTGTTAGAAAAACTCAGAAGTTTTCTATTAAAAAATAAGAAAATTCCTGACTTTGAAAAGTAGAAAATTTGCAACAAGAAACCTCCAAAATTTTGAGATGGATCCCAGAAATTTTCTATAAAAACAAGAAAATTCTTTAGTTCCAAATGTTGAAGCATAAATGGCCAAATTTTTGTCATAAATTTACTCTTTTTTTCTTCCTAAAATGACCCTGATACACCATCAATCTTACATGTGCCGTCATGGATAGTGAAAAAATGGGATTTGATTCTAAATGTTGTTTAATTCAAACTCTGTGTTTTGCAGTCGTTCTGCAGTAGTTTAGCGAATCAGACGTTTATAATTTATGAGCTGTTTTTATTCTCACCGGCGGCTCTGAACAACAGAAATTCATCCCTCAGTGTTGGTGTTGTTTCCTGCTTTAACGACACTTGAAATAATGTGCGTTGGAGCTGAGAATAAAAGCGTCGATTAGTTTTCTGAAGAAGCCATTACAGACCATAGGAACAGTTCTGTGTTAGATTATGAAATCATAATTTGTCCACTCCAGTTAAAGTACTTTAATATTCTGATCTGGCCTTTCAGGAGGACAGGATGTTTAAATTGTCACAGTTTAACAATCAAAATAAAGTCTTAAAGTTGGTGTGTTCACATTTCTGCAGGTTAATGAATAGTTTTGCACAGAAAAATCATATTTATGTCGTTTTACAGCAGGAGTGACTAGGTGAGATAATGTAATTGTAATTTCACATAATTACATGATATGGTTAATTTGTGTAATAATGAGGAGTGTATCATTTCTTTGCGAAGAGCTGCCATTACCCCCTGAGCTGCTCTTTGGGAATCCAGGTATTAACAGATTTATATGGTAGAATTAACCCTGCATGCAGTGAATCTGAGCCGGCATTAACGGGGAATATTTAACAGATTTTCTGGATTAAATTAGCAGAAGAGGCAGAGTTCGGCGCTAATTCGGATCTTTTTCTTTTACGCTGTTCAAATGCAGAGAAAAAGCACCAAACAGCAGTTGTAAGTAATGTTTAATAGAACCATTTTATTGGCATTTTATCCTTTTCCCCAACACTTTGGCGCTCAAGTTATCTTTAAAACTGTATGCTAAACCAGTTTCTTCACTGCTTGGATGCAGAGAGGGAGCTCTGTGAGCAGCAGATAACCTTGCCCCAAAGTGTACCAACACACTGAGGGAGGATTTATTGGCCTGCTTATTTAATAGAGACCATATAGATCAAGATCTCCCCTTAGATGGAAGAGGGCAGGAGGGCAATAAAAGAGCATGTGGACATTTTGGATGGAATCAAGAAGCATCCAATCATTAGACTGCATAGTGTTTGGTTGATTTCTTTTGCTAATATGAATGTAAAACTGGTGTAATACCATCTAAAGTCACAATATACCCACGTAAACATGAAGGAATTAAATACATGTTGTAGATCTTAAATCTTTCTGAAAACCTGGTGTTTGGGTGAAAGCTGTAAAATTCGGTTGTCTACAGCGTCAGGATTGGTACGTTACTATAGAAACGTTGCATGTTATTGTTAACATCATTAAGTTTCACACATGCACACAACGCTGGAGGTCAAAATGACGATTCTTTTAGCTGCCATCCATCGTCTGAACAATCCCATTAATGAAACGATACAATACAATGAAACCTGGAGATTTGGGTATTATTAATTCAGTGCAGTGAAACACAGAAAGCGGAAAATAACACAAAAAAAACAATAAAGAACAACTCAAAACCACCTGTATTCTTTTTTTCTCTCTCTCCGTGTCGACTACGCTACATGCTGACCCGTTGCCATAGCAACTGACAACAACAGCTCCACTAACGTATCAGGATTGAACACCGGAAAAAGCTCCTACATTTCCCACACAAAGAGCAGAACATTCAGGCCGTTACAGTTTCATGTTTTAGGTTGGATGTTTATTTTGTGATTATTAATAAGTGATCGATGTGATAGATTAGCTATAGCTGCTATTAGCTAAGCTAACTGCTGTGGTTTATTACCTAACGTAAACACCTGAACTACTTATGATCTGTCAGAGTTGGTTTTAAAGTCGGCTTTTTTTTTTTTTTTTTTAAATTAAGTGAACCGAAACACCAGGTTCCACAGCACAGCTACATGTTAAAGTTGTTAAAGTCAAGCTAGCAAAACTGAACTATTTTCCCTTTTTATCCCTATTTTTTTTAATTAAGACTTTTTTCTAACCTTGCTATCTAGTTGTTGTAATGTTGACAATTAGTAGCAAAGCTGTGTGGCTGTTTTTCTTTCATCGTGTACATTTAAGATGTAGCACATCATGTTGACAACTTGACAGCTAAAGCCAATGCTAGTCATCGTTGGCTAGCAGTTTTTTGAATCTTGCTAATTGTAACGTGTCTATAAATGTGTCATTATGTTCTCGTTTTATGTTTCTTTTGTTCACGATGTTTATTTTTATTATTAGTCCCAGAGTTCCCTCAAGTGGTGAAATGTTGAACAGCAGAGACAAAAATGTGCTTTACATCGCACGAGATTACAACCATCAATGTTGCAACGTTTGAGTAACACTAAATTCGAAGCAGTAGAAAATATTTGCAGCAAATCTCTTATTATATATTTGCAAAATGGCCCGAATGTGTTGATTTATGTCATTTTGTTTCATGCTTTCTTTTCTTTCTGGTGCTGATAACAATATACAGTATATTTCTATATTTTTGTTTCAAAAGCCAAAAAAAGGCTTTTCTGGCATCTTTTCCAATTGTATAAAATTGTAAAAACTGATGTTTTCTAACAGCCACTTCCACTTTGCATCGAAGTGAGAAGAAGCAATCACAAATACAGAGATCAAGTGGATGATTTGTCAGACTCAGTGTTTCTGGCTTGTTATCTCAACAACAAATAAAAGAATAAGCAGGAAATTTGGCAGATTCTCCCAAACAGGATCTTAAATCAGACAGATTTACACCGACAGCCTTTCTGACATGACCCTCACACTTTACTGACAGGATAGAATATGCATCAGCACCAGGCTAAAAAACAACGGCTTGCAAGAATAGAAAAAAAGAGTGAAATTCATCTCAGAAATTTGGGGAAAAAATAGGAAATTTCTGAGTTTGAAAAGTCAGACTTTTACTAGAAAAAACTCAGAAATTTAGAGATTGGGGCGTGCTGTGGTGGCGCAGGGGGTTAGCACGCCCCACGTTTGGAGGCCTTAGTCCTCGACGCGGACGTCGCGGGTTCGACTCCCGGTCCCGACGACCTTTGCCGCATGTCTTCCCCCCTCTCCTTACCCTCCTTCCTGTCTGCCTACTGTCTAAAAAATACAAGCCACTAGCGCCGCAAAAACTCTTCGGAGAAAAAAATGGAAAAAAAAAAAAAAGAAATTTAGAGATTAATTTTAGAAATTTTCTATAAAAAAACTAAACAAAAAAAACATGGACATCTCTGAGTTTCAAAGGTCCAACATTTTTGACTTTTGGACATTTCCTGGGCTTGTAAAGACAAAGAGAATAAACATTATAAACTCAGAAATGTTCTTGCTTTTTGTTGAAAATTTCTGAGATTAATTTAAAAATGTATGACTTTTTTCTAACTAATTTTTAACTTTTCAAACCCAAAAATTTCTTTTTTTTTTCTAGGAAATTTCAAAATATTCTGGAGGAAATTTACTCTATTATTTTTCTATCTACAATTCCCCTACTTCACTGTTGTCGTACAAAGTATGGAGACAAAATGAACCCTATATATTGGTTTTGTAAAAACAATGTAACACTCACGTTGTAGCTGCTGCTGGCGGTCTGGTCTGGTTAAAATCACGTTTGCCTAAGACAAACTGCTTCACTGTTTTCCAACACGGGTGAGTAAAACAGCTGACTCACTTCCTCTCTGCAGGAGCCAACCAAGCATCCTGGTAACTCAGGTTGGCACCACTGAAGCCTTCCCTGTTGCAACCTGGACTTGTTTCTGCATCACACTAATAATAAATATGAATTTGTGTTAAAGCAGGGCATACGCCCCCACAGGATCAGGTCATCACTATCTTACTTCAGAAAGTACAAGCGGAGCGGCGTGAAAAATGCTCCTGAGAAATGGGACAGCCGCTGCAGAGCCTATTAGTCATAAATTGTCATGAACTCCTTTCATGTAAGCAGATGCTTTGTGTTTCTGCTGTAGTTCCAAGTCGTACTGTAACAATAACAAATAACGGCAAGTTTTTGATAGATTTAGGTGGATCGGCCGTGAATTCAACAAAAACACATAAAACAGGGTTAGAGTGGCTGATGCAAACAGACAGGAAATGGACAGAAAGAGAGGAGGAAACGGTTAACTACAGAAATACTTTAGGCCTGAAACGAATCAAATCAATCATGATTAATGCATTATTAAAATAACTATCAACTAACTTAGTAATCCATTAATCATTAACTGGAATAGACAGACTCTTTTTGCTGACAGAAAAGCATGTTCAAAGCTGTAATTAAGTGAAAACTGTAGAAAATATAAACATTTTGCACTTCAGATAAAAATCTTCTTTGTAAATATATTCCACCAAAGACTCCTCAAGCTGCAGGTTTAGCTTCACCTGGTTCACATCTGCAGTCAATCAGAACATCGATATCAAGATACTATCGGTACCAAACTAATGTGGTAAAACTGATACTTCAGTTTCATTTTCCATTGTGGAATTTCATTTTTGTTGTAGTTTCTCAACTCTACACTCAAAAAATATTTTGTTTTGCTTCGCTCTAACAGACAGTTTTTACTCTTTGTTTATATAGGAAAAATGCAGATTTTTTTTTCTATCCTTTCTGTTTTTACATTCAAATATTTTGTAGACACTTATAAACTAAAATTCTGTTCTTGGTTTAAGCAAAACAATTAAAAGGAAAAGTCAGAAAAACACCAAAAGGTCTGAAGTTTGATCTAGCATTAATAATAAGTTGTATCAATATTATGGGGGTGTATCTATTGTATTGTATTGTTTATCAATTATTGTGGTAATTCTTTTAAATCATATTAACTTTAATTTATTGTTGTCAATTAATGATTTTTAAATGTCCCCCAGACTGTCCTTATTGTCTGGATTGTTGCGTTTTTAAACCATTTTCCTCACCGTCTGTTCAATAATATTGTCAATAAATATCAGTTAATCTAAAATATGATTAAATGCAGTTATTGTGTGCAGTGACATAAATCTCACTTTTCATGTGAGTATTGTCCTAAATAAATTAAAAATTCAGTTTTTCAGGTGTGTTTGTGGGGCTATAATTGAGGAGTTATAAATAGTTATTATTCTCACTTTTATTGTTATTGGAATAGTACCAGAAAATATTGTGATAAAACTGTGAGTCCGTATCGCCCAGCCGTATGGTATCGTATCGGTATTGGCGATATTTGCCCCGTTTTTACTTAGTATCAATCAACGCTAATAACTATCAGCTGATCTCTCAAAACAAAGGAAATCTGATCCAATTTACCATCAGCGCTTAAGCTGCTGACTTTAATTCATTTTATTACACAAAACAACACAACAACATATTCCCAGCTCCGTCTAACTCAACAATAAAGGAGCAAACCGTCTACAAACACAGTGAGCACCGCACCAAGTCGACACTTCTCCAGAGAGCGTCTGAGTGTGTGGGCCGTTTCGCTATCCTCCTAAACACAGAGTCAGTGGTTCAGAACTGCTGAAAGGGATTTTTTTCCACTAAAGGACACTCCTGGGAACCTTTTTGTGCAGGCATCTCAGGCACCAGCCCAACATAAAAAGGAGTATGAAACGCTTCACTACGCTGCTCCCCCTTCATCAGCATGTGTGGCATATAGAATGAATTTCAATGACAACTTTGACATTTTCTGCAGAAGCAGAAAACTGTTTCAAGAGGATGAAGTCCACTGATCTTCGCTGGGAGTTAAGGTGCTACAACAATTCATTACACGGCCCTCAGAAAGTCGAAGATATCAAAGGAGAGACGGAGCAGTGATTCCATCTAACCGTCATAATCTGCTGTTGTGATGAAGTTGTGTCAATCTGACATGGAAATACAGATTAAAATGAGCCTGAAGAGCTATTTTAGATAACTGTGATTACACCAGCACTCTTGTAAAACTACCCATTCATATTTTTTCTAAGGACAGAAGACACTTAAAAAAGTTAAATTAGTATCACTAAACTGCACAGTTTATGTGCATCTAATCATATTTCCACATTTATTGACAATTACCAACTCTATTATTGAAAAACTGTGCAGAACATAGTACAACAAAACAGTCCCAACAACATGGACAGTTTTAGAGGATTTTAAATGGCTTTTATAGTGACAACAATGAATCTAAATGTCCATAATAGAAAAAAATGATCACGATAAATGATTACCAATACAAGATCACCGGGCTCAAGCATGTCAAAGGTGCATACATGTAAATATAAAGGTTGGTGAAGGATGAAGATGTAGTTTCCAAACAGAGCGGCCATGAATCAGGAAGACGGCCGTCACAGAAACAACCTTTGGTCAAATCAACTGAACCGAGTTGATTTTTTTATCCTTAAAGCTGAGCTGTTGTGATTAGGTCAAATCTACAGGCAAAACAAATTATGTACATTACATTTCTATCCACAAAATCATTCTTAGGTAGTGACCAAACACGCTGGAGTTCCACTTGCGTTGCCAGGTAACGGGGCGGAACTTCTCTGCGGTTGCTAGGTAACGGGTTAGGATTCACTGGGGTCACTAGGTGATGGGCAGTTCCTGCTGATTTGTGACGTTACATTCTGAAGGGTTTTGAAAAAAATCATTTTCCAAACATCAAAAAATATGAACTTCCTGCCAGAAAACAGCTGCTGTTTGTTTTCCTACTACTAGTCTGTTTTTAAAGCAGGAGAAACACAAATGGAAGTACAGAAATCTGATTTCTAAAAATAGATTTAAAAATCTATTTCAAATAACATTAAAAACAGTTGTGAGTTGCACAGGCCAAGCTAATGCTACCGCAACTGTATCCATGTTACCACAGAAAGTCTGGACTTACAGCTTTTTATTTATTTATTTTTTGAAAATGCTGAGCCGAAGCTGTGAATTGTGCAGCTACATGTAGACAAACAAAAGTAGACGCTGTAAGGCATTGGTGACAACACGATTTAAAAAAAGCAATAGAGCAGCTAAAAGAAAATGGAAGTATAATGGCATTCATAAAGAATCAATAGTTACCAACAACAATAGTGCTCAGTCAGCACGAGCAGCAGCTTTCTGCACCAAGCCTCTCCGAGTTAATAATGCTTTACCCTCCTCCTTTGTGGGGCTAAGCCCATAATTATCAACTATTTAGAGGAATGTCAGTATTACCTCAGTGAAAAAAGCTGCAGTCGCTGACAATTCCCTTTAAAAACACTTTATATAAACGATGACTGGATTTCTACTGGGGCTGCTGGTAAAATCCTTCATTTATATAGGAAAAACTACATGACATATGGTAATTTTTCTAGTTTTATTTCAACTGAATAATGAAGTTTTAATCATAACAACTGCTTCCTTGCTGAGACTAATATCTTTCCCAGAATTATACGTTTTGTCAGCTCGCAGAATTAATTAAACACGCTGGCTGGCCTGAGCAGAAATAATTAGTGGCCTGATAGTGGTCTGACATTTAGCACACACTCAGAAAACCTCTGTTGATTTTCCTCCAGATCGCACTGAAACACTGGACATGAACACACCACACCACGGCTGGATGATGATGAACTAATACAAACATATTTGACTCAAAGATCCGCATTTGTCAGCCATGTTTCCTTCCAAATCCTCCGTCTCCTATTGTGTTTCACCAAGCAGAGCATTTGCTGGGCTGTTTATCAGTTATTGTCAGGATCTCCTCCAAATATTCGATGCACTTCATTGTCCACCCACACAGGTGTTGGTACCTGATTGGATCTGGTTCTGACGGCAGCGTGGGAGACGCTGACAGGCTGCACCTGTTAGGAGGGACGATTCTTTATTCTCTTCCTGTTCAATCATCAATCGTTTGAATTTCTGATCAAATTCTCACTAAACATAGAAGAAAATTAATTCATGTACTAGCATAGTGATGATTAGCTTCTTGTTTAAGAGTTTCACCTCAGATGAAAATGTTTTTATGTAGGAATGGAAACAATTCATCAACTTACAATTAATTTTCTGTCTATTTATTAGATTAAAATTTGCTCTAATTGATTAATTATAATGTCCACTTAGATCATTTTTTGTGCGTTGTAGTTTGGCCTCCATCCAGGAGATGGCGCCACTGGTCATTGTTAAAATGGAGTCAGTTGATGTATTCAGATATTTCAAGCATGCACAGAACACTAGAGGTTGGTACGTAAAATTCACTTTATGCGGTTCTGTTCAGAAATATAAACACTCAACAAACTGCTTAAGATGAAAAACATGATGCTAATAAGCAAGGATGATGTTAATGCACTTCATGGAGCAAAGTTTCAGCATTTATTCAAGAGCAACTCTGACGGTACTTCTGTATAAATATATTTTTTAGTATTTGGCATATTATATTCTTTTCATCTATTATTTTTCTATTCAGGAATGTTTCTGTTTGGTTATATTTTATAAATATCGCTTCCAAGTTTAATAATGTGACAAAACCACAATTTCCTGTTTATGCAGTCAGTATATCACACAGCTGACTCAACATAATTTAATTATTTTTTTATATATCTACATGTAGAAATTCAGGATATTATAAAAAAAGCTCCAGTTATGTTACTGAAAGGCTGTTAATCCACAACATACAAGAGAAAACTCTCTAAGGTTTTTAAGAAATTGGATGCATCAATGAATCAATCAACTTGAGATTAATCAATAATAACTTCCATCCCTGTTTACGTCCCATTAATGTTTAGAACATACTTTCATTTTGGTATTTTTTACTAATTTCAATCATTTAAAGTGTATGAAACACATTTCTAACATCTCCACGCCACAGTGTGTACGCGGTAAGCGAGCTGCACACACACTCCTGTATACTCGCAGGAGGAGAGCGACGTATAAACACAGGCGCATCCTTCATCCACAGAGCCCTGACTGATAGCCTGATCCATTTCCTGTAACCATTAGAGGCGGCCCTCGATTATGCAATCCATCCCAAGGCTATCATCCACCTCTATCAATAATAAACATCTCCAAACTAGGGCTGGCCTCCCAGGATGCAGGCGGCGCCGCCCAGCGCGCTCCACTGCGCCTGCTCAGACCTTCGCTGCCTCCGCCGTTCCCTTCCCTTGTCCTCGTTCAGACCCGAACCCAACAGCAGCGAAACCTTTGCTTCTCACATTCATCAAAGCCGGAGCTTCATCAACTGTGACAGAGACGTGTGAGTGCCGACGGCGGCTGCAGAGGGCACCGGAGGCTCGCTGACACGAGACAGACGCTCAAGTCTGAGATTCCTGCATGTGATGGGATGGGAGAGTCTCACTGGGTTTTAACTGACTGTGGACTGGGAACAGGGAAACAGTCCTGGTCCTGGTGTTTTATATAAATAAAAACACAAACGTAGCTCTACTGACTCAGTATTTCATTCTGGAACTGCTGCGTTTGTATTTTCAGCTTCACTCTCATAAAACCTTCAAAAACACAAGAATATTTTTCTTTCCACAGTATGCTGCATAATAGTGAACCATTGCTAAACGATTAATACATACATTTGTCATAGTTTAGAATATTATGGAGCTTTAAAACAACATTTTACTGAAACACATCTGATTTCATCATAGGAAAGCCTTGAAAAGAGTCGACCATGAGGATGCCATGTCATCAAAATGGAGAAAAACGAAACAAGTCCATCTGGGTTGCCAAATATTTGAAATGGCTGACACCAATACTGTTGTACCTCAAGGGTGTGTATTCGGTCCTCTGGTTTTTGGTTGGCATAAAAAACATTTTCCTAAATGTAGCTTCTCAGATATGTGGATGATAGTGTTTTATACCTAAATGCAAAAACCAATCAGTGAGTTGCAAACAAAAGAAAGATAATAACTACAATTAAAGACTGGATACATAATACATGTTTACATCTTAATAGTAATGCAGCTATTTGTATGTTTTCCCATAAGGTGTTTAAAGAGAGACTGACATATTAAATTGATATAGAAACGAATATCAATAGATGATATTAATAATTATTGGTTGTCATTGTGTAAAAAGCTGAAACAGACAAAAAGAAATACGTTTACATGCTGGATTTGTGTTTTTTGTTGATTAATGTGCGTTGTATCTTTTATAAATATAATCGTAAGGAAATAATAGTACAAGACAGCGGTGGGAAGCACTAGCTAAATGGTTAGCAGTGATAACGCTAAAGCACTAATCATAAACATTAGCTCAGTTAATGCTTAAGCACAACACTATTGTGGTATTTAGCAGAAGCTAATGCTAAAGTGCTACCTTCAATTCAAATTATATTTCCCTTTACTTTATAATTACATGTTCTATAATGCTTTTAATCTTAGATTTTGCACTTATATCTAGTTCTCTACTGTCCATGTTTCATTTTGTTTGTGTGTGTCTTGATTTAAATATATTTATTGGGGGGGAAAGTAAACACTCTTCCTCCACTTCAAAATAAGAGCATGAATATCAATGTCTAACTAACTGAAAAATTGTCAGAACCAAAGATTCAACACAAATGTCGAACTTTATTCAACTGAAAGCTTAAGAAACAGTAAATTAGCAATTCAGAATTTATCTGGAAAAGATTAAAATAGGAGAAGCTAAGTATGCTAAAGGTTTACAAAGTTAGCAAACAAAATAAAAAAATAGCTTTGCTATTTGCACATTAGCTGAAGCAATTTACTACTGTATGTATTTTCACCAGATCTTTTACATTGAAAAACTCCAAACATTTCCAACTAAACTGTATTGGACAGAAAGTGTGCATAAATCCAGCTCTCCAGCAGCATAACTGTGTGATTATTGATGGCATCTCTTTGTTTTTTTTGGTTTTTTTTAATAATTCCTCCTTGCTTCTCCTTGTTAAAGAATCAGGGTCAAATGTAGACATCATCTGTCCATGTCTATGTCGACGTAGACAGAAAATCTCTGTAGACCAAGAGGAAGATGTAAACAATTGTCTGTGTTTAGTGAGGAAATGGAGGAAAAAGTTATTAATTTTAAGTATTTTTGTGAAACTGAAGCATTTTGTCCTGCGAACCAACATGGCTATTATTAATGCCCTGTAAAGCTTTCAATCTCTGCAGAATAATTGCCTTTTCCCCCATTTGTTTGGTCACTTGTTGAATAATGTATAAGGAAGGAAGCACCAAGTCACAGTTATTAATTATTTTAGTCTCTCACTGAGATAAAGACTGAATAATGGCTGATATAAATTCTGTTTTGTTTTTGGCTTTTCAGCAACAGCATGCTGTTTAAAAATGAAGACAGATTACATTCAGTCTGCTGCACAAATTTTAGGTTACAGCTTAAAATTACCTTTCAGTTCAGTTCATTAATTTGATTCAATTCGGTTTGTTTATGCGTCACCAATTCCCAATAAATCTGATCTCACTGCACTTTACAGCCCAAGAAGTTTCAATTCACATCCAGATCAACTCAAATTACACTAATGAAGTCAGATTTAATCCAGTTCAGATTAATTATAATACAATACAGTCCACTTGAAATGGATCACTGACTTTCAGCAATAACACAGATTATCGATATACAGCGAATTCCTGGTATTCCTGGAGTTAAAGGGACAGCAGCTAACCACGATTAGCTAACATCCACATTTTAAAAATGTTTATTTTAATAGCTCAAACAACAAACATGCATTAAAACGCCCAACAGAACCCGCAGCAGCAGAAGCTAACATCTACACAGGGTTTCCATGCATCCATAAAATCTTTTAAATTAATCGACAAAAATATAAGTTTACATAGGTCTTACATATGTTAACTGTTAATTGTTCATTTTGTCGTGGCTGAACTATGTAATCTCGTATATTCTACATAGTATTTTTGAAAAACTAACACAACACAAACTACAGAAACAGTTGAAGAAAGACCTGAAATGCCTCCAGATGCAGATCAGAAACAGGTTGGATCCTTGGTGGTCCCACCTTATTTTCAGGCAAAAATCTCATCAATCATATAAAAATTAAAGCTAAAGCACAAACCAAAGCCTGATAAATGCGATTTCCTCTGCTTTGAAGTTGGGAGTATACAGTTGAACATAACATTTTTACGGACAGCCTAATTAGGTTTGGAGCAACCAAACGTGGGCAAGAAATGGATTCAGTGAGTCGCAGATCTGAGCAGCATCAGAACCAGACTGAGGTCAGAAGAGGAAACATGGAGGAACAACAGCCATAAATCTGCTCTGTGCCTGACACCGCTGTCTCTCCACAGGCCTCCTGGACGGAAATGTGTCAACTGCTGTCTGTGCAAGTGACAAACTATTCTCCCATGATACCCAGCCATGTTTACAGACTCCGGTCGAGCACTTCCAAGGAAGAAAAACACAAAGAGATAGGCGGGGAGAGCGGCGCGGCAGCGTGACAGCAGGGAGATGGAGGGAGATGGAGGGAGACTCAGAGGTGGTTGGCTGCTGCTGCTGCTCTTTAACCGTTGGCAGTCTCCTCTTGATTAGGGCCCAGCCTGCCAGTCCTGGTGGAGTCTGCCCAGGCGAGTCGCTGGAGACGCTCTGCTCTGTAATGGTGTGTGACAGGCCAGCCAGAGCCACAGAGGAACTGACACGGATGCTACGTTTTTTCAGCAGAGGTGCCTGACACAATTCCTCCTCCAGTCCAGCATCTCCTTTCCTGGTTTCTGCTCTAAATCTGGATTTATACGCCTCAAACTAACAGGCTTTTATTTTTAAACCCAAACACATCATTAAAGGTAACCTATTATGGTTAGGGTAGATCTATGGTCTACACAAAACATGCTCATTACACCTTTTGGACAAAATTATTCTCTGATAATGAGATTTTACCTTTTTTTTAGGTTTTTTGTCTCTTTAAATCCAAACAAGGTCCTGCTGCTGGCCACGCCCCCCAACTCAACTTTTACAATCACGAGAAAATACAACCAGAAGCAACCACTTCAGGTTGTGCAGAAGTGGAGCCTCCTGCACAACCAACGAGAATGAAGCAAGTGGTTTCTGGATGGTAAGTCAACAACAAAACACTTGTCTTTTCCAGCAGCCATTGTACAGCGGTGAAACCAGCCGACCAAACATGCTGGGTTGCGAGGTAATGGTGGAATGTGACACAACAATCGGGAGGTGTTTGAAACGGCTCATTTTCCAAACACCAGAAAACATGAACTATTTGCCAAAAATATCTGGGTGTTTCTTTTTAAGCTTGTGGATTGTTTTCAGAAGCAGAAGAAACCCAAATGGAAGAACAAAGAGGTGCAAAAGGTGAAATTTGTTGAGCAGGTCCCCTTAAAGGCATTTCAGAGCTCATACCAACTTATCTGTGCTAACTGCAGCTAATTTGTGAAGCTACTTGGTGGTAAACAGCACACAGGAGCGATTTCTGCTCAGACTGACTGTAACACCAAGTTCTCGTTCAACGCTCCCGTCCTTCAGACCCGAACCTCTCCTCGCTCATTCCACTGCGTTTAATTAGTATATTTATCTCTCTCAGACGAGGAGAGGTGACTGCAGCGCCGCAGAGAGCCGGCGACAGCTACCTGACAAATGAACTGACCCAAATCACCCAAACAGATAAAATATACACACACTTTATTTTTACAGCAGTGGACCTTGTCTGGGCTAATCGGGATTCATTCTGCTCCAGAGATATTAAACTGTAATATTTCTGCTGCTGTTAGAAATAACAAGATGGCAACATTAATGACAAGCAGAACAACATGGGGATAAAACTCCATGTTCTGGTTTCAGATCCCAGGAACATTTACAGAAGCTAATCAACGCTTTACCATGTTTTGAATTTAAAGCATTTAGAAAAATCTAAATAATTAAAATTCCTCTGATGCTACTGGATGAAGGGATAAAAACACAGAAAGTGCTAATAACTGAAGGATTATATTCAATGATGGATGGACGGGCGGACAGACAAAAGGTGGAATGACGTTTGTTTGGATTCCCGTTGCCTTTGTAACAATGGCTACTCTTTGTGGGTTCCACTTCATAAAAAAACATTTATTACAAAAACAGTAGATTGTCAGAAATTGTCAGGATTTCTAATAATTCAGCTGAAACTACATATTGATTTAAAGCTCTACAGACTTAATGTACTGATGTGGCTTCTATCGAAAAACCAGAGGTTTTCCATTTACTTTTGTAATTTAAATTTGTGCTTAATGGGAAGGCAACTACAGTTTTTAAACGTGTTTCTCCATCAAACTGCCTGAACTGGGAAGCAAATTTAAGTTGCTCTTGCACTGTGTTCCAGGGTAGCTCAAAATCGCCATGTGAAAATGGCTGCAAACAGATGCGCCATTATACAACCGTACATCTTTGAAAAGCGTTAGTAGAGCCTCCTGAACAACCAACGAGAATGAAGCAAGTGGCTTCTGGATGGTAAGTCAACAATAAGACTCTTGTCTTTTACCATTGAACTGCAGTAAAACCAGCTGACCAAATGTGCTGGAACTCAGCTTTGGTTGCTAGGTGACAGGCGGAACTCTGCTGGAGTTGCTAGGTAACGGGGAGTTCCTGCTGATTTGTGACATTACATTTTGGAGGTTTTTAAAGCGGCTCATTTTCCAGACACCAAAAAACATAAACTAACTGCCAAAAAAGCTGGATGTTTTTTGTTTTTTTTATGCGTGGGCTGTTTGTAGAAGCAGAGATCCAAACAGAAGTACCAAAAATTTTATTTTCCATAATATGTTCCTGTTAAACTATACTTAAACAGGCAGACCAGATTAAGAACAATTAATTTATTAAACGTAGGTTTTTACAAATGTGTACTGTTTACTGACCCACATTTTAAGATCAATCATATTTTTTGTAAAAATCTCCGGTCCGCTCACACGGTGCTTGATGGGATGCAAATATATGGAACGAGGTCTGCTATCTTTACCAGCCTTTCCTGGGAGAATCGGAGGGCAGAGCTACTTTATGTTGCTGCTGGGATCGGAGTCGTGAAACTGTTACCTCATGTGTGATCTGGGAAGGAGCAACAAAACCTTCTCTCGGCTTCTGGTTTGAAGGTCGCGCTGCCCTTCCACCCTCCCACCAACGTCACACGGTTAGCATCAACAGTTAGCATTCCAGTGTAACATCAGGTGGGAGAGATTTGAGGTCAGGCTGCATTAAAACAAGCAGCAGGAACCTTTCTGAATGTGCTGCCAACATGATAGACTTTAGCAGGTCAAACTGGTTATGACTAGAAATATTTTGATTAATTTCAGTAATTTCCAAGAAAAAAAACAAGGAAATTTCCGAGCTCCAAAAGTCAAAGAATTTGCTCGAAAAAAGTCAACATTTTTCAGCTTGATCTCAGAACGTTTATAGAAAAACTTTTTAGGAGTTTTGGAATTTTTCATAATATGGTTGGCAGGGACATATGATTGGAAATTCACATTTTGCACATTTTTGTACTTCTATTTGGGTTTCTGCAGCTTCTACAAATAGCCCACGTTCTTAGAAGAACATTCAGCTGTTTTTGGCAATGAGTTAATATTTTTGGTGTCTGGAAAATTTGCTGTTTTAAAAACTTTCAGAATGTAACATCATAAATCAGCAGGAACTCCCTGTTACCTAGCAACCCCAGCAAAGCTCTGCCCGTTACCTAGCAACCCCTGCAGAGTTTCAGCACGTTTCAGAAGTCGACAATTTGTCCTTGTTTTTTTCCAGAAAATTCCTGAGTTTTTTTGGCGAAAAGTTGCTACTCCCTTTTTTCTATATAATGTAAATAAACAAACTTATCCGTTTATAGTATTTCTGTGGAAAATGGGAGTACAAACAATAAAATTGCAAAGCAATATTTCTAAAACAGTGTTTGCTGCATAAATTATATTGTTCAATGTCATTTGAAGCGTAATAAATCGAGTGGAGTACTTTATGTGGTTAGTGGGTTGTTCAAAGAATTTTTTTATGAGTCACAGCTCAAACATTACATTACAGAGCATCAGACAGAACAGTAAAATGTGCTCTTTATTCTGTTTCAGCTCAAGTGCTGCGCAGCTCCGTGAGCGCACATATTTTTAGAGTGGACGAGCCCTTTGGGAATCGGCAATGTGACCTGGCATTAACATAACCAAACCAGGAAACTAAAGCTTTCCCAACAGATGTTATGAGAGGAATTAGGAGGAAATGCTACGTGATTACCGCAGGCATCCAGGGAAACGGTGAAAATAAAACAATGAATCGCTTTTAGACAAATGCAGCGTTGAAGTACGTCAGATTGGAGCGGTGAGAGAAAGACTCGGTTCCTTCCAGTCAGTTTGTGGCGACTCTAATGCTTCTTGGCAATGAATAGTGTCCATTGATTCAACCACATCAGACTCACTTCCTCTTCACAGAGCGCCCTGCATGCATTTTGAGCATGAGGGAGAGAGAGAGGCACAGGTTGCCAGATCTGACTGATAGTTTCCAGCCCCCCAAAAAAACAAAAAAACAGCACAACTGTAAAACAACCAGCTGAAATCCCCCCACAATCCCAAAACCAGCCAAACTCCCCAAAGACAACCAGCCAAACCAACGGGCCAAACAAAATCATCCAGAGGACACAAATAGCCCCCGCACCACACTTTGAACATCCCTGTAGTAGAGGAAATCCATCCGGGATGAGGATTTATCCCAAGTCTCCCCTGATTGGCCTGAACAAACTGCCAACAGGAGGAAAATCACGTTTATCTGACGCTGATTGAGAGTGATCGATGGTGTCACAAAGGTCACGTTTCCTCCGTCTGACGAAATAAATCAGAAACCGCCGTGCAAACAAACCCAGAACACACAAATCCGAGTCGACCTCAGACTCACACCATGTCAGGACAGAAACTTTCAGGTAATCTGCTGGGAGAAACCAGCAGCATCAGCAGACGAATGAAGCCGTAATGTCATCTATCTGTTAGCGTTGCTCTCAGGGAAGCAGGAAATGGAGATAAAAGCCAGCCAATCGAGTGTCAGCGTGCCGACTGATGGCGTCCCGATAGCGACGATGGATGTGGAGGCGCGCTACGCCTGTAAACCGCCCCGGCTTCATTCATCTGGGTGACGCTTGTAGTTGTTACACCAGAATCAATACTGGGATAACTGGGTTGCTTCTTTTTTATTACAGGTTTGGTTGTTAAAGCAAAGTATGAGTCATTATAGGGAACAGTAAAAATTCACAGGAATGCCGTCAGTGGTGTGTGTGGCCCAGGTTTTATGACGAAGAAGAAGAAGAAGAGTCCGCAGGGACAAATAAACCGGATTCTGACTATGAAACTAAAATGTCTGACTTCAATCTAACTAATTATCCAACTTTGTATTTCATGGAAACGACCAGCCATAACTTTAACACGGTGACAGGAACACACTGGTCCTCTTAGCTCAGAAAGTTTCAATAAGTTAAAGCTCTGGTGTCCAACGTGTGGTTCAAGGGCCGTTTGCGGACCTTGAAATGATTTTGGTCGGCCCCCAGATCACAAATAACAAAACAAAAAACAACTGATTAACAACAAAAAAATTTTTTATTCTTTTAATTTATATTTTTTGATGTTATTTAAGAATTCATAGATTTCATAAATATTTAGTTTATTATCAAGCAAGTACAACAGACTAGAAGAAAACTCACAATGAACTAAGTTTGATGCAATAAACAATCAATTAATCGCATGATAAATTAATAATTTTCATTCTGATTATTTTATTTACTTCATAATCCATTTTACTTATGGTCTCTAGTTGTGTGAGGTTTTTAATGTCTTTTTATTTAATGTTTTTGTGTTTTATTTTAGATATTAAATATCTTCTTTTCTTTTGGATATTTAAATTATCTTTCAGTTTTTGCGTCAATTGCTCTTTACAAAGTAAAAGTTTATTAGTCTGTGAGAAGATTAACTTCCATTGTTATTATTAACAATATATGACTTGAAAATGGTCTCAAACATAAAAATCATCAGTTAAAGCAGTAAATACGGGGTAAATTTATCGTCCAGCAAGCTTTGTTATAGTGACAGAAATACAATAATTGCAATAAACTCATTTTAAATTTGTCAGTTTTGTGTCCAGAAATGTTTGCACACCCTCGTATTAAAGAGTTGCAAATTTATTCTAGAAACATTTATTTCAGATGCAATAATACAGTGCAAATATTGTAGGCTGTTTAGTTTTTAGAAATTTAAATAAAATATTGCCACATGGTCGTCGCCATTTTGTTTACGCTGCAATGCATTCTGGGTAGATATCGTATGCTAGGTGCTACAGCGCTAGCTAGCTCTGCCAATCTGGAATAGTAATTTTTCTGCAAAAATAAAAAGTTTTCCCTTCAATTTGATCCGAAGCGCTTTGAAATCGGAATGAGAGGAAAAGAAGATGAGGAAGATCAAACGGAGAAAGAGGAGAAAGAGGAGAAAGTCGAACGAAAACCAAAATGTCAACAAAGATTCAACTGAAAGTTTATAAAATAAATTAGCGCTTAGTGTTTATCTGGAAAAATCAAATTCAAAAGTCAACATTCAGCTAAAGCGCTAAGCTGAAAATTTGCCTCACTATTAGCAGAAATGTGCCCACTGCTGAAGCCAACCAATTAAAAACAGATGCTAACAGCTAGTCCTTTTAGCAAGAAAAGGTGCAAAATGTTGATAAAATTAATTCCAGGTGAATTTCATTGGTATTTTTCTGCTGTGGAGGTGAGGAAGAGCCATGACCGCAGTGTAGCGCTAGGTCAGCCATCTTTGACAGCTGCTGGATTAACGTCAAGCTGTCAATCATCTGGGGTTCAGCTGCTCCAGGAGCAACGTGTTTTCGTCTGTACTGACGGTTTCTCTCTTCTGGAGGTAAACATGAAGCATGTGTGTCACCCTAAACGTCTCAAACTCAAACAAAATTCTAATTCCAGTTATGGAAACAAAGTAAAACAGCCAAACAAGATCAAAATACAAACATTGAAAACATAAGTCGACCTTTGCCCGCATGTCAAACACAACCTTATGCATAATTCACATCTTTCATCACTTCAATCAACCGGTCTGGAAACAAAATAAAACATTTCAAGTCCTTTATGCTGAAATCTGATGCCTCTTTCCACAACATTATGCTCCAGACAATGATACACAACACAGATAATGAAAAACAGTCACTAATTCTCCAACCAGCAGATATAAGAACTTCTTTACAATCTGGAACCAGATTATCTTCTTACCTTAAAGTCACAAATGCACGTCACCATATTCCCAATTCTTAGGCACTCCCCGTCAAACTTGCAGGTATTGGTGTCGCACAAGAACAGGTCCGTGTCCCGGTCATCAAAACCTGAAGCACAGGAAGTCAAAAACAGACATAAAACCTGAAGTTATCATCTTTGGACTCAAAGAGGAACCATATAGAGTCAGCACAGATTCAGTTATTACAGCCAGAGACTAGAGATCAGAGCTGAACCTTCAGAGTCACATAAAGACAGTTAGAAAGTCGGCCTTCTATCACCTGAAGAATATTAACAGGAATAACGTCTCAGCTAGATTTAGAGAAACTCCTCCATGCGTTTATTTTTATCGCATTGATTATTGCAACAGTGTTTTCACAGGTCAGAGAATAAACTTTAAAATACTTCTGTCAGTTTATAAATCTCTGACCAGCTTAGCACTAAAATATATTTAATATCTGCTGTTGTTTTATCAACCGTCCAGACCTCTCTGGTCTTCTGGTTCTGGTCTGATTAACCAATAAGCCTGAACCTGATTGGTTAATGTGAACAACAGTTTTACTGCAGCTCAATGTACTTCTCTATAACAGAGTTAGCCAACTGATGAAAAGATGTCTAAAGCTGTTGTAAACGATTATTTTAGTAATCTATCAATTATTCTGACAGTTAACCAAGAAATTAAATTTTTTTTTAAATGTGGTCAAATAAAATAGCGGTAAATACTGAATTAACAGCAGTATTAATATTGGAGATCAACAACAGCCCAATTTTTCATATTTGTGCATCCGAAACAATTATTTTTCTGTAGTTAAAAAAATCAACTTCTTACAATAGTAGCTCAATTTTTTGATTGATTCTACAAAAAACGGAGTTATATTCAGTTTAATAATAAAAAGCAGCAGGCTCACAAAGACACTTATAAAAATGTCTAATCTCTAGTTTCTGTATTCATCTTCAGTCAATTTAACAGATTAACTCTCACTTCGTCCAGCCATTTGTAGCTTTTTTGTCCATGAGCGCCGCACTGCGCTCCGCCACGTATTTGTTGTGACCGACATGGTTTGAAATTTATTTTCTAGTTCGTTCATAAAGCCATACTTAAGCTAACCATCGACTACAGTAGCCGTTCCGTCTATCTATTCCACCTGTATAAATACACCTACCGAGCTCTACGCCTTTCACTCCGAACATCGCTGTGCGCATGCGCACTACCACGAAGTAGGACGGATTGTTGGGTAGCACAAGTAGTCAGAACACCGGCTACTGTGTTCCGGCGCCAGTTATTTTAAAGATGCCAATTGATACACCGATAAACGATTAAAACCCGGATATTATTATCAATCAATGAAATCCACCCGGATGCACCGGATCGAACTTGAAAACTGGACATGTTATGCTAGCAGCACTTAGCATTCGTCACTCGTAGCCGGAAGCGAGAGCGTGGTGCCACAAAAATAATCACCCGGCTGGAACACGGTGCGCTAAATAATAAAACACAATTTAACGAAGCATTCGAGGAATTTTAATAATCGAGGTACTCGAATCATTCCAAAGAATCGTTACAGCCCTGGTGCGGTGGCCTAAATATAACTGAGTATTATGGCCATTCTAAAAAAATTATAAAAATTATGAGAATAAAGTCAAAATATTATGGAAATAAAGCTATAAAACTATATTCTCATAATATGACTATACTTTCACATTGTTTCAACTCTGATACGACTTTATTCTCGTAAATTATAACTTTATTCCCAATTTTATTACTTTATTCTCATAATATTATAACTATTTTCTTAATTTTATTACTTTATTATTATAAGTATTTTAATTTATTTTTGTAATATGGCCCTAATACACCATCATACTTAAACACAATATTCTGAAATATTTAAATATATGCTGAAATATTTGAAATAATATAATACTGAAATAATTATACATGCTTATATACATAAATATAGTACATTTAATTTGAACTACTCATTTAAGCATTTATTTACTTATGTATTTCATAAATGATTGAAACATTTACATCATTACAAATACTACATTTCTATTTCACCTCATCGTATTTAATTGTGGCAGTATAATAGCAACCTTAAGGATGCTTTTTGGTTGCTTTTGGAGAGCCACTACTGCATTATTTTCCTGCGTTTCTTTAAGTTGCTTGTTTGAATGCTGGCGGACTCTCAGGGCAAGGTGCTGGGACATGATCCAATTCAGGCCGTGTTATGAATCTCAAATGGCATTCCGAATCAAATCACAGTCATACGAGGAGGAGACACTCAGCTCAGGGCGATTTGTCTACCTGGAATGATTGCTTACAAGAAGCCGCCCCTATGTACATGAAGCCATTTAGAAAGCAAAATGGTTTACATTCAGACAGATTCCAGCTGACAGGAGATGGAAATGTCTTTGTTGGGGGCAGAGGCATGTCCTTCATTTCTGATTTAAAATAGGAGAGCGGAGGTTATTTTTAAAGCATCGTCCAGCTGATGCAGACTCGACGTGTCGGGTTGTTGAGGCTGAAGCTGGAGAGAGGTTGCTGCTCCATCATGATGCAGAGAGAAAGACAACAGGACAGATTTACAGGCAATTTAGAGCCACCAGCTAAACCCCGATACCAGAACCAGAACCAAGACTGGACATTCACAAACACACAACCAGCTGCAGATTTACTTCAGTAATTTAAGTGAAAAAAGGTAACTTTAGGAGTATTTCCACTTTTTTACTTTTACTTGGGTAATTTTATTTCAAAGTATTTCTTCTCTTACTTGAGTAAAATCTCTGGATTTTCTACCCACTGAATGAAAAACAAACATGTTTTAACCAGAAATTCACCAGACCCAGACACACACCTGCAGTTTTTGTTAAAGTTTCATAAGATTTTTGTTGAAAGAAACTGATTTGGAAATATTTTTCTTTTGCCTGATTTTGTTATTTTTTTGTTACTTATATGAATTATTGTCATTTTGTTCCTTAAAATAACAAAATTTCAACTTAACTTTATATTTTGGTCCATCTGATGATGTAGTTTTTAAATATTAAATTATTGTTAATTTGATCAGATACTCAGTACTTGAATAGACTTTTTACCAAATATTTTTTTACTCTTCATTGAGTAATTTCTTGGACGGCTATTTTTTGCTTTTACTTGCTTAAAAACATGTTGAAGTGGTGCTACTTTTACTTGAGTACAGTTTCTGGGTACTCCATCACCTCTTTCACCATATTGTGACCGTATGATACAAGACTCTCCACTTCCTCCCTGAGCTGCTCCTGTCATCTGAAGAAATCCACCAAAAACAACCAGAGTTTGCACCATATTATTGTTGTATGTAGCATATACGCTAATGAATAGCATGGTGGCCATCCATTCTTAAAAAGCCTTAAAATGTCTTAAATTCATTAAAGAAAATGTACGTTGGGTTTAAATAACTCAAGTTTGTTATTTAATCTTGTATATTCACATGAAAAAGTCCCACGAGAAAAAAACCTGTCAGACAAAAGTTTGAATCACACGCTGATATTTTCACTCACTGAGATCTTTGACTCGTTGAGGCAAAAAGCTGCTAATAGTTGCTAGCTAGCTAGAGAGCTATATGCCATGTTTAAGAGACAAAACTGTCATCTTGTAACATTGTTTATTATTGTGTATGATTACCTTTTGTATATTTAGATATTTCCTAAACTGTCTTCTTTTAGTATTTTTTGTGAAAAAGCGCCACCTAGTGGAAGTAGTTGACAAGCCACAATAAAGGTTCTGCACTTCAAATGGATGTGAAGTTAGCCTGGTTCCTTTCTGTGCTGTGGCATGCCATAAAACAGCCCAGAAATATCACAGTTTATATTCATATAGGCATTTCTTGTAAATTTCTGTCGTGATTTATATCTTAAATTTTATTCATATTAAATTTGAATTGGTGAAACTTCCATATATACACAATCATATATTGTGTATATATGGAAAATTAAGGTACCATGGAATCATGGTACCTTAATTTACCATGATTAATTAAGGTAAATTAATCATGGTTAAGCGTTTTTTTTATTTTTATGATTGTAAACAGGTTTATTGGTGGAAGGGAAACTGATGAACCACTTCAGGTCAGAACAACATTCGCTGACAGAAAACAATCGGCTGGCTGACGCTGCTTTGGTTCTTCTAGGAGCTTCGTCACGGATATTTCCGTTCTGCAGATCTAAGTTGGTTAGAAGGAGAAACTAAACGACTGCAGGAGAAACAGAAATAAAGCTGTGAATCCTGGCTGACCTCAGGATGTGATTATTATTCTTCAGTTAACGAAGCATCTTAATGCTTTGCATCCTCTAATTACAGTCACTGAAACCTTTTTTCCCACTAATTCCTATTATTAGGTAATTATTTTTGTATTATTTCAGAAAAAGCCTCCAGCCATTTTGCTTTAATGTAAAAATAAATAAAAATCGCCCTCCTTGTTGCATAACCAGCAGTGACAGAGAACATGATATAACTCAACCTTTATAAAATAATCTGCATTCAGATGTCAGACAGCAGAATAAATCTGATATATTTCAGATTAAATGTGACTGAACACGTCAGGAACTGCTTTTCTGCTGCAGCTTAACGGGGGAAATTAAAACCACTCAGACTTTCCTGTTTTCTCTCTGACGTTCCTCCAGCTTTGACTCTGTTCGCCGTTTCTGTTTGCTGAGTCTCGTGTCTCCCAGAGACAGAGGACGGCGTTGACAGGACGTTAACTCTTCTCTCATTAGTCAGGATTATGTTTCAGTGGCAGATGTCAAATCAGAGAGAAAATCAGCTCAGATCCGGATGTTAGTGATGCTAACAAAGCATCCGGTTTTTTTGTCAGGAGGATTTTACAACCGAAGTATGTTGGATTTATTCAGAGTCCAGTCAGAATGAGATTTAAAGGAGCAGCATCATGTAAAATCAACTTTTTGTAGCTTTATAACATGTTATAATGTTATTCCCTTGATTTGCCTCGGTTCTTTCATGCATGTTTGGGAAATCTTTTAATCTCCATGGCAACCATTCCGCTGCACAAAACGCCTGGGTGGACCTAGCTCCTCCCCCTTTCAGTTCCTTCAGACTAGCCAGCAGCCAATAGATCTTATTGTAGGAGCTACTTAGTGAAAAGCTGATATAAACTTTGTTAAAGGGTTAATAAAGGAGCCATGTTGGATGACTTCCTGCAGGCTGAGCTTCAGAAAGAGACTTAGACTTAGACTTAGACTTAGACTTTATTGATCCTTTGGGAAGACTCCCTCAGGAAATTGAAGTTACCAGCAGCTCCCAGGCAAAACACAAAGTTAACACACAGTAAGCAAAAGTGCAAAAGAATACAAAATACAAATTAAATACTAAGGTACACACCAAATGTGAGTAACCAAAACCTTAAATTATGCAAGAAAAACCTTAAATTATGCAAGAAACAAGGAATAAGAATATAGAATATAAGTAAATATAAATACAACACAAAAAAAAATATAAGAATTTGACGGATAGATTGACCAGTGATATCGTATTGCACTATGTGGTTTGACCTGATAAGTATGGAGAAAAATACAAGGGGTCACTACTCTCTACCCTCTGTCCTGTGTCACCTCCCCCCCCAATGAGGAATTGTACAGTCTGAAGGCATGGGGGACAAAAGAGTTCTTAAATCTATTGGTCCGGCACTTGGGAAGCAGCAGTCTGTTACTGAACCGGCTCCTCTGGCTGCTGATGACGGCGTGTAGAGGGTGGCTGCTATCGTTCATGATGTCCAGCAGTTTGTTCAGTGTCCTCACCTCTGCCACCGTCACCAGAGAGTCCAGCTTCATGCCGACCACAGAGCCGGCACGCCTGGTCAGTTTGTCCAGTCTGGACGTGTCCTTCTTGGATATGCTGCCTCCCCAGCACACCACGGTGTAGAAGAGGACACTGGCAATCACAGACTGGTAGAACATCCAGAGCAGTTTGCTGCAGATGTTAAAGGACCGCAGTCTCCTCAGGAAGTACATCCTGCTCTGCACTTTCCCATACAGGTGGCTAGTGTGTTTTGACCAATCCAGTTTACTGTCCAGCCACAGCCCAAGATATTTGTAGGAGCAGGGACTGGAAGATTATTTTACTTATAATGTGAGGAAAATATCTTGTTATAATTGAAATAATCTTTCACTAGAACGTTTTCATCAATATTAAGGAATTATTGACTTAAAACAAGCTTCTATATATTAATGAAAAGTTACTTGTTAGTCAGTTTTGTCTTATTTAAAGTTTACTAATATATTTGCACTAGAAATTAGGCAAAAATTACTTGGTAAGATTTTGTGTGTTTTGCAGTGCAGGAGCATTACAGAGGAAGCAGAGAGGTTGGACTTGCATATATTTTCTCCTATGTGTTTATATTTGTAAATAATAACCACATCTTCTGCGTGTTTCTTTTAAAACTTGTTCTTTTTATGTTCTCGTTTAAAAAGCTGAATTATTTGTGGCTCAGTATATATATTATCTCGTTTCCACAGGAAGCAACGCAGCAGGAAAACCTTCAGTGTTTGTTTGTTCAGGTAGTTGACCTCATCTAAGAGCAGCCAGCCGTGACCTGCAGCAGCTTGCAGACTTCTCAGCGTTGAAAAGACGATAAATGAAGCTCCAGTTTTCATAATGCGCCACTCAGGAGCCGCTTGAAGTCGAGAAGCCGCAGCGCAATTACAACTCCGAGCAGCGTCTGCACATCAAAGATGGTCATTTTGAAAGTTTCCAGACAAACAGAGGGAGTTTTGTTCCCGTGTTGGTCTCTGCTCATGTGGTGCCGCCTCCAGGAAAATCACTGTAACCCGGGAGAACGGCGTGAAGACGCCGGATTTTCACCAAACACGCAGCTTTTACTTCAGATGAAATGTCTTCAGAAATCATCTGAAGTGATCGCTTGAAGAAGATAAACAGGAACATCAAAGTTCAGGATGCAATCATTCCTCTAACATTGATTTCAAAATGACCATTTTATTTGTTATTACTTTATTAATAGTTTGTTTAACTACGTACGTCAGTTTTACATTTTTTCAGGTACCGAAATAGATTTTGTTTATCTATATTTGACTTTCTCTACTTATAATAAATCACTACTAAAACAGCTTAGCGGTATTAGCTCCTATGAGCATCAAAATAAGCATTGATGCTCTTATTTTGAAATGTAACTTGAACGTTAACATCGTTTGAGGCGAAAGGAAAAGTTATGAAGACATAACTTTACATTATTCTGGTAATATTATAACTTTATTCCTGTACAATATTATTTTCTGCAATATTATGTCTTTATACTCAAAATATGACTTTATTCTTTAGCTATTACTTCATTCTTGCAACACTTTCTTGTTTTACTATGACTTTATTCTCGTATTATTACTCTTTTCTTCTTGTCTGACTCTGTTCTTGTAATTTTATTTATTTTGTATGTTTCTGCTCAGTCTGGTTCTCTGCTGTAGAATCTGCAGCCAGATGTTTAATAAAGCCTCCTCTCTCAGCTGCATGTCTCATGATGATGGACACTCATGCACATCACCCTCTGTAAACGAAGCGCACCAATCGATACACCTTTCCTCTCGTAAAAGCCCTCTCTGGCACGGCGCCGCCTCATCAGGCTGCTGCAAACCAACCTGCTGCTTGGCAGAGTCACTTCTCTGCTCAAATATACCATCATGGAGCCAAGAGCGCCGACATGAGAGGCCTCAACGCGCCGAGTGCCGCGCGCCGAACGAGGCCCTCAGCCTGGAGAGGGCCACATGAGGCGGGCTGAGAGCTGCGAACAAAAAAAAATAAAAAGATGCCAGAGAGGCTGGCGGTCAGGCAGCTGGCACGCTGACGACGGCGGCGGCGGCCACACCGCGGAAAAATCCGATTCCCTTCAGCTGCTGGAAACAAAAACTACAAATACTACAGCCTGCTGAGTTTTCAGGTTTCATTTCATTTATTTCAATAAAACAAGTAATCAGCAGGACAAAAGAACACATCTGCATACTTAACCAAGAACAAAATAATTAGCCTTTCTGTTTCAGATTTCAGAATTTCAGCCCCATTGAAATTCATTAAAATTCTTCAGAATTCCACAAAATTCAGCAAAAACTTTCTGCTCTTTCACAGCTTGTTACTTCTGCCTTCTTCAACTTAGAAACACCATTCAACTTTTAAACAAGTCACAAGATGTTCAACTATCTTCAAACGATTCAGCTTTTTGGTATCTCTTAGGGCTTTTCTAAAATCTCAATTTAAGTTTAAATGAGATCTTTGCCCGTTTCCAGGTTTCTAATGTGGCGGGACTGACAGAGTGCGCTACAGCGACTGAAGATTTATAACTTTCTCACAAACAAAATGCTGCTGTTCATTCATATTTCAGTCTGCAGAAATAATTTATGCATCAAAACGTAGCCACAGATGTCTGCTTTGAGGAAATGTTAGTGTCACTGCTGTCGGTCTTACAGTTTTCTTTCAAACACTCCAGGATCGGCTGTTTCAGTGAAGACGTTTTAATCCTGAAGCTTTTTCCAGTTTCATTAAATCGATCAATTTAAAACTCAACGATTATCAGAAGTTTGTAATTAAAGTTATGTTATGGTATTCATATGCCTGTTCAATATCCTGTCCTAAAGAACCAACAAATATATTAAATTATATAAACAAAATGATTATAAACTAACTCATAACAAGATTCATAAGATTATGACTTTATACTTTAGATATTAAGACTTTTTGAGGTATTTTTATTATATTATTATGACTTCATTTTAAAATGTTTTATTCTTGAACTTTTACTTTAGTCTCTAAATATTACCTAAATATCAATATTTTATCTATTTGATGTTTTCTTCTTTAGCAACAAATATTACTGAATATATTACTTATCAATATATTTCTTAGTCTGTATGTAATATTTTACTTACAGACTAAGTAGTGTATTACTTACCTTCTCAATAATTATCAGAAATTTGTAATCAAAACTATCTTATGGTATTCATATGCCTGTTCAATTTACTGTGCTAAAGAACCAAGAAAAATATTATATTAGATAAACAGAATTATTATAAACTGACTGTCAAGACAAGAAAACCTATGGACAATAACAATAATAATAATAATAATAATGATAATAATAATAATGAGCATCATAAATGTCAAGCATCAGAATAATTACCAACTCTGTGCCAATGTATAAATTGTTCATAATGTGTGCTATATAACAAGAAATAACATTTTAGTAAAATCTGATAATAGTGTCAGTTTCTCCAAGAGGTAAATACACTGAAGTGTTTTGAAATGAAAGGAGAAGAAGAAGAAGAAGAAGAAGAAATGCCGTTAAACCGTCTGCAGCAGCCAGAACCAGATGTTCCGCCTGGAAACTACAGGAAAACCGTAAACAGAACCGCCGAGGGATTCATTACCGCTGGAGGCTCTCGCATCGTCTTATGAACAACAATCCAATCATGACTTACACGCAGGAAGTCACTCCGTCTGCACCACAAACACAAAGGAACCGTCTCTGTGAAGCGGCCACAAAGGAGCGCCGCCGTTTCCTACCGACGTAAATCTCTCAGGACTTGAAGGAACCGACGATGAAACGACGATTTTTCAGACAAACGGGAGGTAGGCTTCAAGCTTCAGTGAAAACCGCTGGGAAGATTGTAAACTCGCTTTTGTATTTTAATCACTTTACAGTTTTTTTTATTATATTCAATGTGTTTTAGATAAGAAAATAGAAAATAATTGGCCATCAAGGTGTAAATTTATGTCACAAAATCTGAAATGTTTAGATTAATTTAATGTATTTGGAATAAAAAAATTTTAATTGAAGATCTGACAAAAAAATAAAACCAAATTTATAAGAAAACACTAAATAATTGGCCACCAAGGAGCAAATTTCCACAAAATCCCAGAAATGTTGACATTTTGAACATTTGCTTAATTGTGGAACGTGACAGGTTTACTGTGCCTTACCAGGGGTATCAAACTCTGAAAAATCTCTTGGTACAAACCAAAACTTTTTTCTGAGATTTTCTGGTCCAGGCCACCTCCTCTACTTCCTGTTTGTTACCGTAATGCATCTGGTGAAATCACACTTTGCTCCAAACCAGTCAGTGGGAACAAACATAACTCACATTTTCTTTTTTCTTTTTCACAACTTTTTAAAAGTTAAATTAAAATTTGCATGACAATCGGATGGAAACACAGCTAGTGATTAGCAGCTAGCTACATAATCAAAGCTACATTGCTATCGTAGCCTGGTTTCTTCGCTCCAAACCAGTTGATGGAAACATCTTTAATTCACATTTTCTTCTTTCTTTCTGCTTAGCAACATTTCAAAAGTTCGCTCAAAATTCAGGAACCTAGCTCAGATATTCCAGTTAATGTCAGGTTTGAACTTCAGTTGTTTGAGCTGATGATTCTGGATCTTAAAAAATGTCTATAGAAAATGTGTATTTTGAGTAAAAGGGCAGTATTGTGTGAAATCAACGTCTTTTCTTTCAGCTTTATATCATGTTTTGATGTTATTCTCTCATCAGACAAACAATCCTGGAGTGTTGCTTTGATTCTTTTATTCATGTTTGAGAAATCCTTTAATCTCCATGGCAACCATTCAGCTGCATAAAAACGACTGAATGGGCTTAGCTCCGCCTTCTAGTCAGAGCTCCTCCCCCCACTCAGCTCCTTCAGACTAGCCTAGCAATTAGCAAACACCTGGTGAGCTCGTTATAGGAGCTGCTTCTCAGAGGATCACTAGTAGATACTTTGTTAAGGAGTTAATATGTTGGGATGACTTCAGAGAGAGCAGGAATTTTTAAAGAGACAGAGACCCAATTTCAAGGCATTAAATTATGAATTAAAATTTCTAAGTTATCTTTGATATTTTTAGCATTTTTATGACATCTGAGGTTAACATAGTTACTTGATTGTGCTACAAAATTGGCTCTTCATGCCTGGAAAACATAATCCTGCCCCTTTCATAAGGGTTGGGTGTATGTAAACACAGCTTGTTTTTAGAAATCCGTGCAGGCCGGTTGTAAAACGCTCCCACTCTGGAGGAACGGCGGCTCCGATGAATCTTCCTGCTGAGTCTGCAGTCCCTTCGTTTCTCACAGCCAGTTTTTCCAGACATGCAAACATGTTAGCTGTTCATCACAACCACGTTTCTGAGCGTAAAACAATCTCTGCTTTCTGCAGCTTTACTTTCGAGTCCCTGCAGAAGCAGCTGTGCATATGTTTGGAAGACATCGATACTTGAAACTCAAGCCAAGTCGGCATGTTTTTTTCCCCGCGCCTTGTAGGCTCAGATTTCTGCATATTGTTTAGGGTGGAAAAAACAACAACAACAAAAAACCAAACAAACACATGACTATGAAATAAAAACAGATAAAGGAAATGTTGCAAGAGATTGCATCTTCTTCCCGGAGCAGGAGGTTAGAAGTTCAGCAGCTCCAGTCGTGTCAAAACTTCATCCAGAATCTCAGTGATGAATCAAAGAAAGCGTCTGCTTGTCTGTGCTTCATCTGTTTGGACAACAGTTTGTCTGGTCCGCTTCAGATCTGGCAGGTTTGTTACCGGAGGCATGTTTGAATATTCTGTAATCAGCTCTGCTCTCGTCTGGTGGTCCTCGCCTGTTCTGTTGGTGTTTACCACACAGCCTAAGTTTCCTTTGTTTCTTAGCAACATAACGAAAGGTCACGGCGATGTGACACTCGCTACGGAGGCTCTGATTCCAGATGCGTGACCTTTCTGCAGATGATGCAACAGGTTTAGATAATCAGCATAAGGACGCAGTGTTTGTTTTAAAGAGACGGAGCCGACGGGACTCCAGTTACGACTCGTTTGGTTAAAGTTCCTGATGTGGAGATAGGAGTTGAGGTGCAGGCTGGTTAAGCAGCTTCATGCTCAGAAAATATGAAACTCTGGATGTTTTTTTTTTTAAGCAAATCGGCTCCATGAATCAAAACTGCCATAAATTTCAGCCAATAAATCAACCAACAATCTGATCGATGCTACAAACACATGCTTTGTTCCTGAGGGGATCATCTTGTACATTTTTCCATTTCTGTTGGGCCAGAAATGTTTTCACACCTGATAATCCGGTAGATTCGGTTCGATTTGAGATCAAAACTGAAACGTCTGTTCCATGTCCAGCTGCTGCGGTTCTCTTTCTCTCTGCTCGTTGTCAAACCAACCAAACCCTTTGAAAAACCTGTTCCCCTCCTGGCCTGTGGGGGCGCTGCATCAAGAAGGAAGCGATACAAAAACCGCTGAAGACACTGAGCACAACAACAAAAATGGAGTGGTGTAAGATTTTTGCACTTGGAGGATTTCGAGTCAGTTCTCCCGCTAGTGCTAGCCTAGCGCATTTGTTTTGGTTGTATTTACCCAGAATGCCCTGCACTGTAGTTTACTTCCGGTTTTTGGAGCGGTCTCTGGTCCGCTTGGTGTTCACATATGCATTCAAACTGAACCAGAGTTCACTTCAACTGAACCAAAACCAAGGTTTGGAGGTGGAGCAGAGTCTGGTTCCAGGTTGGATCAGCATTCACTCCTTCCAAACGAACCGGGGATTAAACAGCTGGTGTGAATGCACCTTATAATAATTCAAATTAAATTATTCTAACAGCTAAAATCACCTGAAAATTTTAAACTCCCTCTAAAAACACTTACAACCGCATATTTCAAGAGTTCGAAGACCAAATATAAGTTATTATGCAGTGGAAACCGTCTTAGCATTACCACAGAAGCTAACATCTACGGTCTTTCTTAGCCGCATTCCTGGATTGGCTGCTTTGCAAACATTAGCAATAGCATGTCTATTAGCATTGTGCTAAAGGTATTTCTGGTCTTCTTTGCCACTAAATACGTCTAGCATTAAGCTGTACTTTTCTGTGATGTTGTAATTATTATTATACATGCCTATGTTGCTATGGTTTTAATTTTTTTCTCTCTTTCTGTAGAAACAGATTTCAAAGGTGTTGATATGCATATGATTGTATTCCAGCATTCTAGTGAAAACTGTAATTCCCCACTTGTGAGACACGTAAAAAAAATAACAACAAATGAAATCTTTTTAAAATTCAAATTGCTTTAGTTGCATTAATTTTTACAGATTCTGTTTGGCTGATATTAAATAAACAAAAATGACACAAAAAACTGAGGCGAGTAAAGAAGCAAAAAATATCATTCAAGGAAGAGTAGTGCTACTTCATCATACTTTTTGGTATGAAAAGTATTTGGTAAAAAGTCTACTAAAGTACTGAGTAACTTATCAAATTATCAATCATTTAGCATTTTAAAATTACATTGAATAAAATATAAAGTTAAGTGGAATTTTTGGTATTTTTAGGACATAAATGACAATAATTCATATGTAACAAAAAAATAACAAAATCAAGTAAAAAAAAACAACATTTTTCCAAATCAGTTTCTTTCAATAAAAAAACTTATGAAACTTTAACAGAAGCTGCTGAAATTTTATTCAAGTAAGAGAAGAAATAAAATTACTCATAAAAATACTATGTATTTAAAAAAAAAAAAAGTGAATCAAGTAACTCTGTTACAAAAACATCTTGATAACATTTCTGCTGCACGTCCTGTTAGCTGTCAGCACTTTTTATTTTTCAGCTGCTGTAATTTAAAATCTCGTTTGTTCTGCTGAGAATCGTTTTAGCAAAAACAGACAAACGTTTTATTAAACATGAACTGTACAGGTTTGCTGGCGATTATGTCATCTTCCTGCAAATAACACCTGAACATGGCCGCCGGGAAAGCCTATACTTCCTGCCGCTCCAGGAGGAGATTACAGTCGCCTGAATAATTAACGAAAACAAGCTGCCAAACATCAAATATTGAACACATAATGTTTATATGTGAACAATTAAGACGGCAGGAGAAGCACTTTCTGGTCTAAAAGAGAGACGATGTCAGCCAAATGCAGCTCCATCTACCTGGAGATCAAGAAGTCCTGCTTTGGTGTTTTAAGCATCGCGCTGATCAATAATGAAGCTCCATGAATTAGTAATGAAGGCAGAACAACCACAGTGGTGAAACATCCTTTTGTGACCTCTCTCAAGGCTACGCAACAAGTTCAAGACCAGAAAGGTCAGAAAAGAGGCAAAGGAGTAAAATTACTTTAAATCCATTAAGGTTTAAATAAATTCAACAGGATAGCTGCTGCTATGTAGCCATACATCCGAGGTCAGGGGTGACAAAAACTTTGTTACATGCAATAATTGTCCATTCAAATTTACTTCAAAAAAACCAAGATACAGTTCTCAATTTATTTAGTAAAAAAGGGGATTTTATTCACTGTAGATCCAACAGATAAAAAGGATTTCACACTTCTGCTGTATTAAAAGAAAAAGTCTTTTAAGTTAAATGATTTATTCTCAGTAATAAGAACAAAATTTTGGGTCAGTTTCTTTCAGATCAGTTGATATTTTTAGCTAATTTGGGTCCAGCAACGTCTCAGGATAAAATTATTTCTACTCACTGTAAAACCTTGATCATTAAAATACAAATACTTGATGTTGTACTTAACATTTTCCATTGTAAAAACTTATGTCTGGAATAATTTTACCGTGATTAAAATAAAAAGTAAAATAAACAAACTTGTATTTTGTTGAACTCCAGTTGGGGGTCAGAAAAATATCATCCCAAGGGCCACAAATGGCCCCCGAACCGCACTTTGGACACCTCTGTTCTAGATATATTAAGTTTAGTATCATCTATTATTGACTAACATCTATTTTTGGTTTTCTTTAATGTCTAACCTGCTGATTTTGATTTTGTATCTCATCACACCTCAATAATTTAAACTTTATTGAATTTTACTAGTTAATTGTAACGGCTGTTGATCGCTGCTGCTCAAGCTCTGACTAAAACCAGGGAACCAGATTTATAAATTGGCTCTGTGTAACTCAGAAAATAGACCTTAAAATACTGTTGTTAATTTATAAATCACTAGCTGCGTTTCTATTGGCCAAATTGGAACTATGAAAATGAATTTGCTCAATGGACATGCGGCAATTTTGAAAAAGCACCTTTTTTTGGCCGTATTGAAATTCATTTCGCAAAACTCTGATGGAAACACTTTTTTTGCATCAAATGAATCACATGATCAGTAACCGGATGTTGCTACTGGCAGAAACAACAAAAAACCCCGACAGGAAGTACTTGGAGTATGACGTCATTGCATGTTTTTTAATGATTTATCGCCTGAAGAAACTTATTCACGTGTGAGTTTTATTGTGTCTCATTTAATGGAATTGCTAAATTATATATTTTTTGTCATTTTCTGAATGTTTTAACAGTTTAAACACCAAATATTCATCAAAACACTCAGCAGAAACCGTATTAGCACTCCAACAAAAGCTAACAGCTACAGTCTTCTTTGTTTCCGATTTTATATGAATATGAATAGCGCTTTTGGATTGGCTACTTTGCAAAAGCGCCAGCCAATAGCGTGCCAAGTAGCATTTAAGCTAGGTATTTTAGCTTCCCACGCTGCATTTTTGCTACCAAATAGGCAAATTTTCCACAAATAATTTGGATTTACCTTCCACAGAAAAACCTGTGAACGTAAACGGTTCACTAAGCATGAAAAAATGTTTTAAATGATAAATCTTGTTGGGTTTCTCATCACTTCTGTGACTCTAAAAGCTGCATATGGATCCCAAAGCACGACAACTGCTAACCACAGCTAAACGTAATAAAACAGCCTATAGATTTATGAATACAGTGGAGACAAATGTCCAGCTGACCGCCCAATTTACCACCAGCTAGATTGTTTTCCAATTCTTTGGGTCAGTGACATATTACGTGAACTGGAAAAACCTGGGAGTAATGAGCTGAAACTGGGAATATTGCCACTTATCCAACTGGAATCTGACAGACTTCGCTCAATAGATCAATTCCTCCGCCGTGCTAACGCAGTAGTCCCATTAAATGGATCGTCCGTCCATTTACTGTGGCTTCACTGAAGCGTGCGTAAGAAACTGCTGACCGCTTCTGGTTCTTCTTCTTTTCTTTTTTAAATCTGATGGAAATGAACCAGCTGCTCAGGATCCTCCACTGTGAGAAAAACAACACATTTCCATAAAAAGCTGCCTCGTATTGGCTGCTTTCTCTTCTGTATGTCAAGAAGACAAAGACAAACAACAAGTTTTGGTTTGAAAGAAGCAAAAAATCAGCATAAATTACCCAAATCAAGAAATGTGTCCAAGAAGTTTCAGAAACTCACAACCAACTCCAACTCTGCACAAACCGAAACTCTCAGAACGTAACAACCAAATAATCCAACCATACCATATAATATAACCATATAATAATCCAAATGATTATTAGAATTATCTAAAACTAATGAAGTTTCAGTTATTGAGAAAACAATAACTGAAATGAAAAGGTAGTTAATTAACTGCAACTAAATTGTGCGTTTATAAAACTAAAACGTACATAAATTATAGAGAGAACCTTCGTTTTTGTGTTTATGAATTTATTTATTAGCCTTTCAAACAGACGTGGAATTGATGTCATAAACACCAGCGGTTTACGTCAGCGGTCGGCGATTTACGGCGCTTATGCAAGTCGCAAAATGGTGGCAGCAAAAGTTGAGGAAGACATTTTTAAAAAATAAGAGCTGCTGAGTATTCATCAGCTAGTCGATGCAAACATCATCACAATACTTTGAATAATTAATAAAAACCAGCAGACACGCTATAAACTTATTAAAACCTCCTGAATTAGACAAAATGTCCTGACCTGAGGCTGTTACATCACAACTCTTTGACTTTTAGATTTTAAACCAAGTGAAAATCTTTGTTGAACCAACTCTTGAACATTTTCCAGTTAATCTCTGAACAGAAAGGTGGTTTTGTTTTTAAAGTGCGTGAAATGAGAGAATAATTAAGCCAGAGAGTTTATTAAAGCGCTATAATTATAACAGAGAGAGCTTTATCTTTTTGTTCCAGTGGACCCACATTCTCCTCGTCACGGTTTGCTCAATCCAATTGATTCTCGATGTGTGTGTGTGTGTGGGGGTGTGTGGGGGTGTGTGTGTGTGTGTGTGTGTGTGGGGGGGTGTGTGTAGGGGTGTGTGTGTGTGTTTGTGTTTGTGTGTGTAGTGTATGCACTTAAGCCTCCTCAAGGCGTGTTGGATAAAAGGCTTCGCTGAAATGCATATGAGAGTGTCAGGAAGTGTGCGTGTGTGTGTGCGTGTGTGTGCGCGTCATTATCAGATGATTCAATGCATAATGCAGGGTGGAGATTATCAGAGGGGCGTATCTCGATCAACACATGATCGATCTCCGGCACAAATGACCGGAAAATATCACTAATAGGTTTAAACAGATGAGCTCATTCAGTTGCTGCGACTTTAAGGCAGAAAGTGAAGGAAATAATCTCTGCTTTCCCAATCAGGTTGAGTTTTTCTTTCAGCATTTAGACGTAAATGGATGATTTAGGTGTTTAAATCGGAAACGGCAGCATGGCTCCATATCGGTGTGGATGTTGTAACATCAACCCGCTGCTGCTGCCGCTGATCGTCCTGGAGCTTTTTTAAGGGCTCAGACTCGGACGGGCAGCAGGGGAAACGTGTCTGCTCTCTTTACGTCTTTTTAAGGTTTCACAGCCACAAAATGTGGATAAAAACGGAGAAAACTCCAGATGTTACTGTTCAGGTTTCTGCAGATCCTAATCAATGTTTTTTCATACATTCATTTTAATAATCTGCAACTGCAATAACTGTCAGATTGTGACGTTTTGCACCACAACACGAAACAAAAGCACAACCATAAACTTTTATTCCAGTCCGGCGGGACTTGGACCGAGAATCCGGAACCGAATCGGGTCTCACCGGAGCAGTTCCAGCCGGTCGGCGTCTGGCAGTCGCTGAGGGAGGACGGGAAGGCGCGCAGCTGCTCCACAGGTAAAGTAGCGAGGAAGGAGACGATGGTGATCCGGATCCAGCCTCCAGTTAGAGCCGCGGCCGTAACCCAACACCGGTTCGGCCGAGCCGGAGCGGACGGACCCATCTCTCTCTCTCAGTGGCCCCGGCCGCAGCTCGGGCGAGGCGGGGGAACGGCGCGCAGCAGCGGGGCGCCTACAGCCCGACGGCGGAGCATTTTCCGAGCGACACGGTGCGCCCCATGAAGCAGCGGCCCGGAGCAACGGAGCCGATCCGAGGCGGTACAGCAAGAACCAGAACCAGAACCAGAACCAGAGCTGGGAGCCAGCAGGGAGGATGAGTGAGATGGAAAAAGTTGGCGAGGCAGATTGGAGGAGAGGATGCTGAACTGTGAGGAGGAAGGAGGCAGGATGGAGGGATGGAGGAAACAGGTGATTCAGGGATAAAAACAACAAAAAAGAAGTGAAGAAGGGATCCAGCGGGGGGAGGAGGAGGAAGAGGGGAGAGGAGGATGGAGGCGTGTGGTCAAATATCCGCGGTGAGACAGAAGCAGCTCCTCCGGTGCGTTCAGAGCCGCAGCCACAATGTTTCTGTCCGCCTGGCTCTCCGGCAGCTGCCGCTGGTCACGTGGAGAGAGAGAGAGGGAGAGAGAGAGAGAGAGAGAGAGAAAAGAGAGAGGGAGAGAGAGAGAAAGAAAGAGGGGGGGAGATAGATGTTTTTGGAGTCCCTTCCTCCTCCCTCCCTCTCTCCTCTCTCTCTCTTTTTCTTTTATCTGCATCTGCCTTTCCTCGCTTCCCTCCTTTTCTTCTCGCTCCCCTCTCTCTTCTCTCTCTCTTCCCTCTCTCTATCCTCTCTCTTTTCTCTATTGCTCCCTCTCTCTCTCCTCTCTCCCTCTCTCTCTCTTCTCTCTCTCTCTCTCCCTCCTCTCTCTCTCTCTCTCTCTCTCTTCTTCTTCTCTCCCCTCTCTCCCTCTCTCCCTCTCTTCTCTCTCTCTCCGCTCCTCCTCTCTCCTCGCTCTCTCTCTCTCCTCTCTCCTGTCTCTCTCTTCTCTCTCTCTCTCCCTCTCCTCCTCTTTTGTCTTCCCCTCTCTGCCTCCCCTCTCTCCCTCTCTCTCTCCTCTCTCTCTCTTTTTTCTTCTCTCTCCTCTCTCTCTACTCTCTCTACCTATCTCTCTATCTCAGAGATCTCTCTCTGAGAGAGAGAAGAGAGAGAGAGTTCCTCACATTAAAATGTCTGAGTTTCAGAGGAGGAGTTCAGTGGAGTATATGGAGCTACAACAGTGCCAATAAACACAGAAAACTGTCGGGATATTTTGTCGGTTCTGTCTATTAGTTCTGCATTGTTTCTGTTTTTACTTCAGTTCCTTCAGTGACGAGCGGCGATGAGACGCCACCAGAGTCACACATACAAATCCAAAACCCAAAATAGAAGCCATATTTTAATTTGACTACATCTAACAATATAGCAATAAAGATAAAAGAATTTAGCAAGGTCACATTTTTTTAAATTATGTGTCTGTTTTCTTTGGCTGACTTCTCTTTTCTGATTAAAATCCTGTATGATCTTATTTTAAATGAGGTCCATAAATGTTCCTGTCATTCTGGGTTTTTTATGTCTTCTTTTTTCTTGCTTTCAAACAAAAATAGTGGCCTTGAATGGTTTTGTTCCGTCTGTATTTTTTTCCTCCTCGACTGTTTTTGTCACGTTTTGCAGTTGTGGAACAGTGAGGGAGACGCAGTAGAGAAAATGATGGTCTAGGAATAATGCACAGGTGAGCAGAAGGCTAGGAGCTCAGAACTGGTAGCGGATGGAAACACAGCTACAGACAATAACATCTGACGACTGGATAGACGAGGAACAAGAGACACAGGTGGGTTTAAATACACGGAGGATAATCAGGGGAACGAGACACAGCTGGGATCAATCAGGGGGTAGACGGGACAACATGGAGACACAACTGTCACAGAAACCAAAATAAACACACAGAAAACTCAAATCCTCACAGTTTTCATTCTTTTCAAAGCGTAGAAGAAGAGCGTAGAAGAAGTTGCTTGTTGTGTCTACGGGGCTCAGCAGTGCCCCCTGTCAGTGAATCACGGTACTTTCTGCCTCAGCCGCCGCATTTTCACGGCAATTAGAAAGACTAAATATATAAATATATGTTCCACACAGACTGTGGAACGTAGAACATGTGTAATTAAACAAATATAATGATGATATGTCTGCTTCATTCAGGCGTGTGACACAGCGCCCCCACAGGTGAGGCTGAGCACTACACTGCCTCTCTCTGTAGTGAGACGCATAAATTCAGCGATTTTACCATAAAAAACAAAAAGGACATAAATTTGTAGAAAACTAAAGAGGATAGATTTAATTTATTTCAGAATTGTTAGCATCTGTTTTACTTCTCATGACTTTAGTTTTACTTCCTGACCGCCACTGGTTAGTGATTCTAGTTACGTTTATTTCATGTGTCTAGTCACTCCAGTTTTTATCGTGTTTCTTGTGTTTAGTTATTTAGTCAGATTAAAGTCTGCTCTCCCTCGCCCCCTGTGTCACTTCCTCTCTCTCTCTCCTCACCTGGAACCCGTTAGCTCATCAGCCCAGGTCTTTGTTCAGCATTCGACCTCCAAGTATTTAAGCACTTCATTCTCGGTTCCTCCTTGCTGGTTTCCTCCCATCTGATCCTGTTACTTCCCAGTTGTCCCTGGTTTTTGTTCTGCTCTGGCTCCCTGTTGTCCTCCATCATCTTTGGGTCGTTAAACCTTCGTCTACAAGCTGCCTCTGCATTTGGGTTCACTGTAAATCTACACATCATGACAACAACAAGATTCACATGCAAACAGATCTGGAGTTACAAACTTTAATTATACATTTCTGATAATTACTGAATATATTTCATTAAATTGAGAAAATCGTTCACTTATTATTATTCTTTTTTGAACAGAAAAGTAAGGGCAAGGTAAATATTTTGTTTTTTGTTATGTATGCACATTTTCTCTTGTCCTACTTGCTTTTAAACAATAGTTTGAAATAAATGAACAAAGGTTTGTGAATTTTCAGACTTCCATGACTTTTTAAAAAAAAAAAATAAAGAATGATCTGCAGCCAATCAGATACCTGCTTTGTTTCAGCCAATCGTAAGAGTCGGACAAATGGGAGAATAAAGTCAAAAAATAGAAAAATATTTAAAAAATACTAAATTAAAGTAAAAAAAATAAAATAAAGTATAAATAATACAAGAATACAGTCAATATCTGGAGAATAAAGTAAACTATGACTTTATTCTTTGAATTTTTAAATTTTCTTAATTTTGTCAGCCTGGTCCTAAAACTCCGTCATAGTGAACGGCTACAGCCTGAAGGCAAAACCAGAGAGGAGCTATAAAAGGCTCAGTGTGCTGCTGATTTCTGCCACACACAGAGGCATGTGGGCATGTGTGTGTGCATGCCCACCCACACGCACACACACACACACACACAGCGTGGTTATTGTCCAGCAGGCTCCTCTCTGAAACAACACGGAGCCTCTGTCTCTACCGCTCCAGAAATAACTCCAGTGGCTGCGGCTTTATTTCCGGGACGGATTGTGGAATCAGCCGTTGTTGTCGTGGATCTGGACGCGTCCCACATCTGAAGGAGTTCAAGAGGTCAAGGGTTCGATTTGCCCCCGTTGGAGCAAATCGGTTGGGAAAGAAACATGACCTCATGATGTTCTGGGGGAGAAAAGCTGCAAATGTTTGGAAACAAATAATCGCTTTGTTGCTCGTTGATTACGGATTAGTTCGTGGTTTCTCCTCGCTTAGTAACAGCTTTTCAGACAAACACCAGCAGTTCTTCCACTCTTCATCTCCAGTTGTTGAAATAAAAGCTAAAACATCCTTACCTCTCCTAGGAATCCGTTTACAAAGTTCAGATGTAAATCTAAGGTATTTTTCAGAAGCACATTTGTGAGGTCAAACACTGATGTTGGACGAGAACGTCTGATTCTATGACCGTTTTCACACCTGATAGTCCAGTGGATTCGGACCGGTTGGGAACCAAAACGGCAACATTTGTTCCATCTCCAGTTGATGTGGTTCTCTGTCTCTCAACTGAGTCAAACAAATCAAACTTTTTGAAAAACCTGTTCCCCTCCTGGCCTGTGGGGGCGCTGCACCAAGAACCACTGAAGGAAACAACACAAAAACCTCCTGAAGAAGCTTGTACCTTTTGTTGTGTTGAGCTATTAAACTTTTTTTTTCAAACCGTTTGTAAAGTTACACAGTCAAATATTACAGCAATAACTTGTTTTATTTATTCTGTTTTAAGAGAAAAAAATGAGGATAAATTTCAACATCTTATTCTTTCAATGTCACAGTTTTAGACTATATATTTAATTAACATGCTATATATTTAGGTCCAAACTAAATATGTAGCTCAGAGCTAAACATTTAGCTAAAATGCAAATTTACATGCTGACAAGTGGAAGTGGACTGTCAAAATAAAAGCCAGGTGGTGTCTCTGATTTACTTCAATTGTTGCTCATGTCACCTCTTCATCACCAGCAGGAGTTTATTTAGAGGCCGCAAGACTATGCTTTTATTTTGACAGTCCACTTCCACTTGTCAGCATGTAAATTAGCATGTTAGCTAGTAGCATGTGTAGCTGACTGACTAAATATTTACTTTGAAGCTAAAGTTGGTTTGCTTGGTAAACATACATAATTTGCTAAATATTTTGTTTATTAATGATATTTTTAGTGTTAACATTTCTAAATGGATTAATAACATTGTGTAAATGTTATTTGGAAAACTTAACCACTATCTTTTTGTTTCATAAAAATTATAATTATGGTTAATTTTTGACTGTATAGCTTCACCTCATATTAACCAGGCAGAAATTGTTCAAAATGTAGATGATAATTATTTGATGCTAATGTATTTGGAGAGCAAACAATGAAGCAAATTAAAAATATTTACCACTGCAGAAATGTGTAGATATTTAGCAGCTTTTTGGACCATCTTGGTACAAAAACAACATTGTTCTTCACACCTCTGGTCCTCCTTCAGCAGACGGAGTTTTATCAGCGCTAACTAAAGGCTAACGACCTTAATTGGAGGCCATTTATGAAACTACGGTCAAGTGATTTCCTGAGAGCCTCTGAAACATTAAATTGTGATTTGTATTTTGGTCAGCTGCAGATGAAAATGAAGTTTAATGGTCTGTCATCCTGAAGGTCGCGGGTTTGATTCCTCACTTCTGCTTTTTTATTTTTTAAATAATAAGCTGCAGGTAGCTTTTCTCCAGCTGCACCACCTGTAAAGGAGCGCTAAGTGTTATATCAATGAGTGAGTATAGTTTGTAGTGTAAAGCGCTCTTTAGAGGTCAAGAACACAAGGAGAGTGCCATGTAAATGAAGTCCATGCTACCGTTTGTTTCAGTCCTTTCACCGAAGTGCAGCGTAAGCTGAATAAATATCCACAGAGTGGGTTTAAAGAGCGGCGTGGAAGTGGAAACACGAGGCTAACCAACAGAGCGGGAGGAAAGCAGAACCAGGGTTGCTTTGTTCTGGTTTAATTCTGATTTCAAACGAAGCTTGCTCTCTTTGCTTGCAGCGTTTTTTCTTTGTCCCATGAATCATTTGGGCAAACTGAGCCGCCGCTGCTGCTTTCCACTCAACCCCGTATATTATCTGTAAATACAATCAGAGAAGAAGAAAAAACAAAATCGTCACAGTTTCACTGTGACAAAATGTGTGAAGTGGCTTCAATCAATAGCTGCAGAAGCCACAGAGTCCTTAATTTGTTGTGTTTCTATTTTGAGTAATAAAATAGAAGTAGGAAAAGCTGCCAATCTTTGTTAAATCTGAGCTGTAGCTTATTTTCTATACTTCATGGTGTTACGTCTCAGTTGATTTCTTAAAGAGAAAAACAAGATTATGCTTTTTAAAACCCCGACAGAAGAGGGATTGTTTCTCTAACCCTTTCCTCTTGGCTTGTTTACAACATTAGTGGGTCTCACATTTTTCACTCTGGCTTCCCTTTTTTGAGAAAAATAATTCACTTTGCTCTTATGGGAATATTAGCTCTAAACTAACAAACAAGTTAGTGATGCTAACCCAAAAGCACTAATCGTAAACAATAGTTATGCTAATGCTAAATCACTACAAAAACATAGCAATTAGGGAAAGCTAATGCTAAAGCGCAAACCATCAATGTTAATGCTGCTAATGCTAAAGCGCTAATTGTTAATGTTAGTTCTGCTGATGCTAAAGCGCTAATAATCAATGTTAGTTCTGCTAATGCTAAAGCGCTAATAATCAATGTTAGTTCTGCTAACGCTAAAGCGCTAATAATCAATGTTAGTTCTGCTAATGCTAAAGCGCTAATAATCAATGTTAGTCCTGCTAATGCTAAAGCGCTAATAATCAATGTTAATTCTGCTAATGCTAAAGCGCTAATTGTTAATGTTAGTTCTGCTGATGCTAAAGCGATAATAATCAATGTTAGTTCTGCTGATGCTAAAGCGCTAATAATCAATGTTAGTTCTGCTAATGCTAAAGCGCTAATAATCAATGTGAGTTCTGCTAATGCTAAAGCGCTAATAATCAATGTTAGTTCTGCTAATGCTAAAGCGCTAATAATCAATGTTAGTTCTGCTAATGCTAAAGCGCTAATAATCAATGTTAGTTCTGCTAATGCTAAAGCGCTAATAATCAATGTTAGCTCTGCTAATGCTAAAGCGTTATGCCAGTATGGTATTTAAGAAAAGGTAATTATAAAATGCTAATCATAAACAATAATTCCACTAATGCTAAAGCTCTACACCAATATAGGATTTAATATTTTTCTTTGTTTCAGATTTTTCTATTTCGTTGTGCTTGTGACAATGACAATAAAGATTTATCTATCTATAATCAAGAGATGTTCTGATTCAGTCATCTTTATGAAAGCTTAGTAATATTTTTACTTCTCATCAATAGTTTGTCAGACACGCCTTTCTAGAAACGCTAATTTTATCAAACATTTGCAGGTTTGTTTATGATTATTTAACTGCAGGTAACGTAAACAAAGCAGAGCAGCGTCATCAGAAATTCAGCTTCGGCTGAAAGGAAGAGTCTCCAGAACGACTCACAGGATTTGGACCAGAGACAGACGGAACCAGAACAAAACCCAAACAGTCACCAACAAAAACAGTCAGAGTGTTTTTAGTCAACATGACGAGGAAGGACAGAGACAGTTACAAGTTTCTGCTTCAGAGAATCAAATCAATTTTCACACATGGAGAAATAAATAATTCTGGCAGAAAAGTTTTACCAAAACAATGAATATTCATAGATTTGTAGAGTTTAAGCTGTTTTTTAAAAGAAAAGTTTGAGCTGTGAAACCACACCACATGTTTTTCATTTTTCTTTTGGACGTAAAAATGGCTGCGTAAAAACCAGAGCCTGGTGTAATTCTGTTAAAACGACGCAGCCAGAAAGTTAAAGTAATCACAGTAATGTGCAACAAAACGGGTAAAATAAGGATTATTATATTTTCACAGCAAATATAATTTCCAACATACGAAATCCACACCAGATGTCGGCAACAATTTAAGTAATCCACACAAAGAACAGCAAATTAAAAAGCAAAAAATAAAATGTAAAGGGGAGAAAAGTGAAAAGTGTTGAATATAAGTGGAGAAATTATTAAATATTTAGTGAAAAAAACCTTTTTTTGGTACAATTTAACTAAAAACCCAAACAAAATCTACATGTGACGTCACTTTTTTTAAACTAATGACTTAATTTTTGAGCAACTTTTTGATTTATTTTTAGCATTAATTCATCGTGGAATCACAATGTAATTAAATACAAAGAATCCAATTAAGCTGAAATAAAGTTAGTTTGTTTAGTTGGATTTTCTCAATATTTGCTCATCTTGTAGCAAAATCCAGAGATGCTATATAGGAAATAATCGTTTTGTAAAGGTATTGGTCAGGGTAAGGGTTAAACAAAGTCCATAGTGTCCTGTACGCCTTAGCTTGAAGACCATGAAGGTGTGATAAAACCAGTATTGTTTTCTGTTGAGCTGTAAAGGTTAAATGTTACATTAAAAGTGGAAAAACTTCACATTTTAAGCTTTAAGAATTCAACTTTCTTTTAGTTGCATTTGTATTTTGGATAATTTCTCTGTTTAAACTCCACTTCCTTTTAGCTTATCCTCTCCTGGGTCAGAAATATTTAAAAAATTGTTTTTTTTAGGAGTAAACACTTTGCTTTTAGCTTTCTGTTCACACTTTAAAGCCTCCTGAGCGTGTTTGTGTGTTTTCCGTTTTTGTTCAGAGCTCCAGGTTGATTTCATTTCTTAACTTCTTGGCAGTACTCGCTCTGACGGCTCTCCTGTTGATGTTTCCTGCTTGTTAAGATCTACAAACACTCAACTATCGATTCATTTGCATATTTCATTTTGTTTTATTGTTTCAGGCACACTTTACAAACACTGAGGTGAAGTTTGCAGCTTCCATGTTTTATTTTTTCCAGTTTTTCTGGTTTTGCTCAACAGAACGAGAATCGATCAGCAGCAGTGAGTTTCTGTTGTTTAATGAATGAGTCACTACCTGAACTTTGCGACGCACTGGGAGAAAAATTAACCATTAACATCCCAGTAGAGTCAACAACATGCAAAAATGAAAGTCATGCTAGCAAGTTTTCTATGGCGTTTGTTTAGAATACATTTTTATTTACTTTAAAACAAAGGACATACTTCCGCTAACTCGCTAATAGCATTTTTCTATCCATCCATCCATCCATCTTCTTCCGCTTATCCGAGGTCGGGTCGCGGGGGTAGCAGCTTCAGAAGGGAGGCCCAGACTTCCCTCTCCCCAGCCACTTCTTCTAGCTCCTCCGGGGGAATCCCGAGGCGTTCCCAGGCCAGCCGAGAGACATAGTCCCTCCAGCGTGTCCTGGGTCTTCCCCGGGGCCTCCTCCCGGTGGGACGTGCCCGGAACACCTCACCAGGGAGGCGTCTAGGAGGCATCCTGACCAGATGCCCGAGCCACCTCAACTGGCTCCTCTCGATGTGAAGGAGCAGCGGCTCTACTCTGAGTCCCTCCCGGATGACTGAGCTTCTCACCCTATCTCTAAGGGAGAGCCCAGCCACCCTACGGAGAAAACCCATTTCGGCCGCTTGTATCCGCGATCTCGTTCTTTCGGTCATGACCCAAAGCTCATGACCATAGATGAGGGTGGGAACGTAGATCGACCGGTAAATCGAGAGCTTCGCTTTTTGGCTCAGCTCTCTCTTCACCACGACGGACCGGTACAGCGCCCGCTTGACAGCAGACGCTGCGCCAATCCGCCTGTCGATCTCCCGCTCCCTTCTTCCCCCATTCGTGAACAAGATCCCGAGATACTTAAACTCCTCCACTTGGGGCAGGACACCCCCCCTGACCCGGAGAAGGCACTCTACCCTTTTCCGGCTCAAGACCATGGCCTCGGATTTGGAGGCACTGATCCTCATCCCGGCCGCGTCACACTCGGCTGCGAACCGCTCCAGCGAGAGCTGCAGATCACGATCTGATGAAGCCAAAAGGACCACATCGTCTGCAAAAAGCAGAGATGAGATCCTAAGGCCACCAAATCGGATCCCCTCAACACCTTGGCTGCGCCTAGAAATTCTGTCCATGAAAGTGATGAACAGAATCGGTGACAAAGGGCAGCCCTGGCGGAGTCCAACTCTCACCGGAAACGAGCCCGACTTACTGCCGGCAATGCGGACCAGACTCTGACACCGGTCATACAGGGACCTGACAGCCCGTATCAAAGGGCCCGGTACCCCATACTCCCGGAGAACCCCCCACAGGGCTCCCCGAGGGACACGGTCGAACGCCTTCTCCAGGTCCACAAAACACATGTAGACTGGTTGGGCGAACTCCCATGCACCCTCCAGGACCCTGCCGAGGGTGTAGAGCTGGTCCAGCGTTCCACGACCAGGACGAAAACCACACTGCTCTTCCTGAATCCGAGGTTCGACTATCCGACGGACCCTCCTCTCCAGGACCCCTGAATAGACCTTGCCAGGGAGGCTTAAGAGTGTGACCCCTCTATAATTGGAGCACACCCTCCGGTCCCCCTTTTTGAACAGGGGGACCACCACCCCAGTCTGCCAATCCAGGGGAACTGCCCCCGATGTCCATGCGACATTGCAGAGTCGCGTCAACCAACACAACCCTACAACATCCAGAGCCTTAAGAAACTCCGGGCGGATCTCATCCACCCCCGGGGCCCTGCCACCGAGGAGCTTTTTAACCACCTCGGCGACCTCGTCCCCAGAGATTGGAGAGCCCAACCCAGAGTCCCCAGGCTCCGCTTCCTCAGTGGAAGGCATGTTGGTGGGATTGAGGAGGTCTTCGAAGTACTCTGCCCACCGGCCCACAACGTCCCGAGTAGAGGTCAGCAGCACACCATCCCCACTATAAACAGTGTTGGTGCTGCACCGCTTCCCCCCCCTGAGACGCCGGATGGTGGACCAGAACCGCCTCGAAGCCGTACGGAAGTCTTTCTCCATGGCCTCTCCAAACTCCTCCCACGCCCGGGTTTTTGCCTCAGCAACCGCCCGAGCCGCATGCCGCTTCGCCCGCCGGTACCCATCAGCTGCTTCCGGAGTCCCACAGGCCAAAAAGGCCCGATAGGACTCCTTCTTCAGCCTGACGGCATCCCTCACCGAAGGTGTCCACCAGCGGGTTCGAGGGTTGCCGCCGCGACAGGCACCGACAACCTTGCGGCCACAGCTCCGATCGGCCGCCTCGACAATGGAGGCACGGAACACGGTCCACTCAGACTCCATGTCCCCCACCTCCCCCGGGACGTGTTCGAAGTTTTGCCGGAGATGGGAGTTAAAGCTCCGTCTCACAGGGGATTCCGCCAGACGTTCCCAGCAGACCCTCACAACACGTTTGGGCCTGCCAGGTCTGACCGGCTTTCGCCCCCACCACCGGAGCCAACTCACCACCAGGTAGTGGTCAGTGGACAGCTCCGCACCTCTCTTCACCCGAGTGTCCAAGACATACGGCCGCAGATCCGATGAAACGATGACAAAGTCGATCATCGAACTGCGGCCTAGGGTGTCCTGGTGCCAAGTGCACATATGGACACCCTTATGCTTGAACATGGTGTTCGTTATGGACAATCCATGGCGAGCACAGAAGTCCAGCAACAGAACACCGCTCGAGTTCAGGTCGGGCGGGCCGTTCCTCCCAACCACGCCCCTCCAGGTCTCACTGTCATTGCCCACGTGAGCGTTGAAGTCCCCCAGCAGAACAAGGGAGTCCCCAGGAGGAGCACTCTCCAGTACCCCCTCTAAGGACTCCAAAAAGGGTGGGTAATCTGAACTGTCGTTCGGCCCGTAAGCACAAACGACAGTCAGAACCCGTCCCCCCACCCGTAGGCGGAGGGATGCTACCCTCTCGTTCACCGGGGTAAACCCCAACGTACAGGCGCCGAGATGGGGAGCAACAAGTATGCCCACTCCTGCCCGACGCCTCTCACCTTGGGCAACTCCAGAGTGGAAGTATGTCCAGCCCCTCTCAAGGGGACTGGTTCCAGAACCAGAAGCATTTTTCTAACCTTGACAATAATTTTTGACTGTTTTGTAAATTTTCAGTTGAATAAAGTTCAACATGTGTTGAAGTTTTGGTCCTTGATTGTTAGGGATTTAAAAAAAAAAGTTAGACAGTTCTATTCATGCTCTTATTTTGAAGTGGCAGTAGACTGTTTACTGTTTATTGTGTTAAAGACGTCCATAAAAAAACTTCACATATAAATTGCTCTGAAAGCCTTTTCACGTTCTGCTGGCGACACCTGGTGGGAATCAACATGGTTGAATTTAGCGTTTGGCATTAGCTCCAGCTAAATACTGTGTTGTTGTAGCGCATTAGCGTTAGCAGAACTCATGTTTATGACTGCTACGTTAGAGTTAGCGCAACTAACTTTTTTACTCTCATTTTACCACATATTCTTATGTTCTTGCATTTTGGTGTTTGACTCTTGAATGAGGTGTTTAGCAGCAGACAACTCTGCACCTTTAAAGCAGTCGAAGTCTGGATTTGTCTCCTGTGAGCCGTCAGCCATGTTGTTTATCTTCTGGCTTTTCGGATTTCCATGTTTCCATTCATAACATGAGTTTATGAACAGTTCAGGAATGCTACAGCTGATTTTTTCTTGAACTTATCAATAAATGTGTGAATGGGCTAAACCAGACTTTGCATAAAAACTGTCTTTATTCTTTGGCTTGTTTGTATTTGCAGCAGTGGGCCTGAACATGAGGTCTGCTATCAGTGACACGCCTGCTTACTGAGGTCGCCCTGAACGCAGCCTGCAGCCCCCAGGCGAAAGGCTAATTACATTTCTGACTTGCTGAAATGGACACCGTCTCCTGAGAGGACGTTCTGGAATAACACTCAACCCTGTATTGGGTAGCTGCTGATTGATTTTTTACCTCATAATTACTTTGATGTATTAATAAATCATCCATTTATTTTGAAAATCCTGGAGCTGGCCTCGTCTCGGGAATCGGTGGCTGGTGTACGTTACCCGCTGCGAAGGCTGAAAGGTTGGAGTGCACATGCGGCGGCGCGCTGTGTGATTGTGTCATTTGCTGCTGAGAAGCTTCATCACAACTTGATCCCTGGATCCTGAAACTGTTTATGTGTGTGTGCCCAAAAATAAGAAGCAGGCATCTTCGCTGTGGGAATCTGGGAAATGGAAACGTCTGTGAGCTTCGGCGTCGCTAACGCTCTAAACAACCATCAGCACTGCAAAAACACAACATTTCACAAAGTTATTTGGTTCAGTTTATAGTGAAAAAAACTTTGCATACATGAAATAAGACAAAACTAACTTAAAAGTAAATTTTAAGCAACAAATCTAAGCTTGTTGTAGTCAATAAATCCTTAATAATGATGAAAACACACTGGTTCCACTGGCAGATTATTTCACTCCTTAGTACTTATTTATCCGGATTGAGGAATTACTGACTCAAACAAACCCCTACGTCTTGCTAAAAAGTTACTTGTAAGTTAGTTTTGTCTTGTTTCAAGAGTTTTAAAATATTTACACTATAAACTAAACCTAAATACTTGGTAATATTTTATGTTTTTGCAGTGTGAACAGCTCATTTGAGAGGTTTCTGGTCGATCGCTCGCCTCGCTGAAATCAGAGTAAAATCCTGGAGCGTTTCCATGACATCAGTCAGTTATTGAGGAATTATGAGTGAAAATGATCTGAATTCACTTCCAAAAGGCATTTTAATTACTCTGCTCACATACCTGTCTGTGAGCGAACACGTCTGAACGCGTCGCTCTGGAGCTTTGTGACAGAGATCTGAGCGTTTTAACGCCTCAAACAGCAAAACGCTTCAAGCTCTGTCTGCTGCCGGAGAACCGCAAGGCATGCTGGGAAATACAGGGAGTGATGGCACTAAAGGTTTTTACCTAAAGGTTTAAATTGTGCAACTATGACAAAGTATTAGAGCCAGATAATTGTTTTTTTTTTCTTTTAATTATGAGAATAAAGTCATAATATTACCATAAGAAAGTTGTTAAATTATGAGAAAAAAAAGTTTCTTTAAAGAGAGTAAAGCTTTGATGTAGTTATGAAGTTCAGTCCGTCTGTTTCTTTTCCACAAATGAGGACATACTTTATCTTTTAGCATCAAATTATTATTATTATCAGTTGCAGGACTTTAAAATGATTGTTCAAATATCCAATAATGAAGCAAAACTTTACAAGATGCTCGACATTCTGCACTTAATTTTTTATTTATATATTAAAATGACTTCTACTACTAATATGTGTCATTATTGGCGATATTATAACTTTATTCTGTTAATATTATGACTATTCTCAAAACATTATGGCTTTATTCTCGTTTATTACGTTTTTTGTTATGGTAATATTGGGAGTTTATTCTCACAATTATGAGTTCAGTGCGTTACAGTTTAATGTTTTCAGGTTTGCTGTTTATTTTGCAATTATTAATAATTGATCATCTGAACAAAACCAATTTAAACTCCTGCTCTACTGATGATCTGATGAGAGTTGGTGTGAGTCGCCTTATCTTCTTTTTTAAACACTGAATTCTGCAGCACATCTTCATGTTAAGATTGTCAAAGTCAAGCTAGCATAACTGAGTTAGCATCTCTTTCCCTCGTTATTTTCTTTCTTAATTAAAACTTTTTACTGAACTTATCTACTAATCATGGTTTTGACCATTAGTAGCAAAGCACTGCGTCTATTTTTCCTTCATATATTTAAGATTTAGTGAGTTATATTGATAACGTGACAGCTAAACCCGATGCTAGCCACCATTGGCTAGCATCGAGTAATGATGATACAGCAAAAGAGATAAACTGGGTGAAAAATAAAAAGAAATACGTTAAATGTGCCTGTGTGTGTATCAGGTAGGATACAACACATAATGCTACATGTTTAACAGCAGGATGTAAAACATCATCAAGCCATTAAAACTCAACATTTTAATGTTACAAACCGACTCTGGGTAGATTTTTTATGCTGTTCAACACCTGAAACATTAAAAATGTAAATTTTTTCTGGACTTTCGAATCACTTTTCACTTTGCATATTCACTGCTGGTGTCGGTAAATATGAATCATGGCCAGAAAAATGGAACAATATGGTTTCTGCTTCACTTGCTTTATTTTTCCTGTAAAGGAAAGAATCAGCACACCCTGCTGTAATTACATTCATGTACCTGAGTGTGTGCATTCATGGGCATATGCTCTGAAGTAATTATATAGGGACAGATGTTCACATTGGTGCAATGTGTGAGGCTCAGTGCATCAGCAACTTTCACATCAACTGAGCCAACTAGATGCACTCTGATCCAATCAGGTCCTTTCTAACTGAGAACAGTTTGTTTTAATGAGAAGGACAGACGGCACGAAGCCTGCAATGTCAGCCAGCCAACCTGACCGACTGCAAAACGGAACAGCCGAAGGGCTGGTCTGAATGAGGTCTAACTAACGCTCAACCAGGCTGGTCTGAATGAGGTCTAACTAACGCTCAACCAGGTTGGTCTGAATGAGGTCTAACTAACGCTCCACCAGGCTGAAGGTCGGCTCAGAATGGCTGGTTACAAAACTCAAATTTAGGTCTGATGAGAACATTTTTAAAAAGGCAATCAGATTTAAAAATCCTCCAAACAACCAGGAAATTTATCGGTGGTTCAGTAAAAAGTAATTTTCTTCCAATTACGATTCCATTGCAAATCTGCGCAAAACTCTGTCAGTAAAAAGTGAAATAAAAGTTTATCAGTTTTCTTGTGATAAAAACTTTCCTGTTTGCTTGGCACAACTTTGAAACCAAACCCAGAGAGAAAATCAAAAGTTTTTGACTGACAGAAGAAAGTTGTTTGTTTCTTCACATGAAGGTGCTTCAGTGTGAATCCATCTCTACAGACGTTAGTTGGAGTTACACTTTAACTGTTTTAGTTTGGAACAGGGTTTGTAGGGCGCTCCTATCTGAGAAATTAGTGCAACAGCCAATGGCAAAGGGAAGAACTATATTGAGATGATAGTCGTGAATCTAGGCTACATTACAGACGGAGGCGGGATGAAAGTGGACTTCATCAAATGTATCCAGGTTTTGACCTGGTTGATTAACTGGAGGTCAGAAGGTCGTCAGTTCAGTTCCACCAAGTGTTTTAGTTTCCCACCAGGACTGAATGTGTATGGATGGGACAGTTTGTTTTTTAGCAAAACATTAAAGACGTCAACCTTTATTTCTTTATTTTCCAGCATGATGAGAAGACAGTCCAGCTTTGTACCAAATCAGGACGGCCAGCTGTGTGCTGGGATGACCTTTGACCCAGTGCAGGAGGTGCACAAAGGAGCATTAACACAGATCCTTCCTCCCAGATGTTTTCACTGTTACTGCTCCCAACAAACTCAATTAGTTTTCATTCCTGCTGTTATTTGTGCAGTTTTTCATAATTTTAAGATAATTTGCAGTTAAAGGCAAAAATTCCCATTTTGTAAATGTTTTAAATTAAACTACATATTAGTATTCTGTTTTCTAATAAATGTATTTACCTTGATATTTTGTCCTTACTGTCCATTATGTTGTCCATTTTGTTATTAGTGGTGAGTAAAAATGTTATCGAGTTAATCGGAGGATATGTAATTAATCGCAATTTAATTGAAAACTATATATCAAAATGAGCAACATTTTCAATTCGAAAACAGTTTTTTCTGCTAAATTATTGGATAAAAAGACATAAAAGCTCAGCAACTAATTTATTTATAGTTCTTAATCTGTAATTCAGATTATCCAACCATTAGATTGGAGCAAAGTTATTTTCTAGCCATCCAGCTTTAGGCTGTTTCAGGAACCAATCATCTATGGAACTAGCTAGCTGCAACATGATTAGCAGTGACATGATATGCTAACAGTTTTTAGCACAACTACAACACAACAAAAGTCTTTTCCAGCGTCCAATCAGATCGGATTTAGGAGCAGAAATTAACCCCCAGTGGGCCAAAAGAAGTGGCTGCTGCTAGCAGATGTAGCTTGTGCGTCAGATTTTACAGGCGTACAAGAAACGAGCAACTACGAAGGTTCTGGCAGGAATGTTTACATGTAAAAAAAAAAAGAAGCTTTAAATTGCAATGAAATCTATGTAATTAATCAGAATTAACACATTAAAGACCTGACAACAGTTTTTATATCTATCCAGGCTGTGTTGCCTGCCACTTTTGCTTGTTTATTACCCAATTTAGGACAATAAAGGATATTTCTATTTTATTCTAGTTGAGTTAGAAACTCCTAACAGCTTCAATCCCCGACTGCTCTGAGAAGTAGCTCCTATGATGAGCGCAGCAGATGCTAATTGTTGCTGGCTAGTCTGAAGGATCTGAGTGGGGGAGGAGCTTCATCCTCCAGGTTTGTTGCAAACCTCCAGCAAATATTCCCTGTTTTTGATGAGGGAATAACATTATAACATGATGTAAAGATAAAAAAGTTGATTTTACCTTTAATAAGTTGAATATAAACATAAGGAAATGTAGAAACTCCTCTGTGTTTAAGTATTAGTCCCTATACGGTTGATGGTTTCACCAGCCGCTGTTGTGCTGCTTCTGTTTCCAAACAAGAATCCACCTGTGGAGCCAACTGAGCGTGTTCCACATAATTAACATCACACACCTGTCAGCAGCGAGCCAAAGGTGTTTGTCAAAGTGAAAATGAAGCCATGCGTGTGAAAAGTTCCCTTCGGCGTCTGTAACTCAAGAGGTCCACACCCATAACCCGGCAGATTATTAACCGAGTTTAGATTCATCCTGATAATCAATTTTACAGTTTCTTTGCATGTTTCCTCCAACAGCTTCTCTGAGTCAAACGAAGCAAATCCCTTCAGGCTTAACACTCTTTAAATATGCTCCACAATAACATCGTCTTTGTAGTATTTTTCTCATATCTTGAGTGGTTAGCAATGCTTTTTATACTTCTAATAGCTGCAAAAACAAACGACAGAGCTGTCATTGTACAAGATGCGTCGACTTTCAAGGTCTTATGCTATTTCTAACAAGAAGTTAAGATCTGGAGCCTTGATTTCCAAGAAAATCTCAACTTTGGATTCAGGCCTCAGGACTGTTTCCTTTGCCTCGATCTGTCAGTCACACATAAATGAGGTCATGTCCAGAGAGGAAGGGTTTCTCATAGATTTAAGGATTTATTTTTGGTTGAGATTTAACTTCACATCCACTGCTGCTGGAATACCTGAACATCAATTACCAAGTCTTTCCTTTTCTTCTTAATCCTAGTCTACACCAGAGACAAGTCCTTAAAATGCAACTAAACCAGGAGAAACTGCCTGTGGAAATAATTTTCATGTGAATCTTTGAGGCTAAGTGGTTCCTCACTTCTTGACTTCATCTGAGAGTAAATTCAAACTAAACAGATAGTTGGGTTTGTCACATTGTGCCAATATCTATGTAATTTTTCCAGTGAGGTCCCAAACAGAAAAAAAACATTTAGAGCTCTGGTTACTGAATCCACCCAGATGTGAATGCTAGATGAGGAGAAAAGAAGAAAATAGCTAAAAAAAAAAATCCCATTTTAACCTGAAAATGTTTCTTTTTACAGCATAAAGTGAATTTTGAGAGAAATTTTAGCCATTTCTTTTTTTTTAATGGCAAGCATTCCAGTGGTTCGCTAATCCTAAGCCACTAATCATAAACATTAGCTATGCTAACGCTAAAGCGCTATTGCAATATGGTATTTAGCAGAAGCTAATGCTAAATACCATGTGCTACAACATAATGCATCACCTCCTCTGGGTCAGGTTTGTTATTACACACAGTTTGCTCTTCAGGAAGTGATTCTGCCTAATTGACTGGAGAGTTTTTGGTAAAATACCAGAAGATTTTATACTGTTTAGTGCAGAGCTAGCAAGGCATTCTGGGTAAACCAAACCTACAGAATAAACGTCATTTATTAGTTTTAGTTTGTCAAGAGTACAAACTAAAAGGCTCTCAAAACGATTCACATATGTGAATTTCTGCATGTATTTGTTTAATTACTATCCCTGTGTTTTTTGCTCAGCTGTTTAATTTTTCTGTAAACCTCATTCATTTATTTGTTGTTTACTAGCCATATGTTCAATAAAGTTTCTTTGAATAAAAAAGAGAGAATGCGATGAGAGAAAACTGAACTGCCTCCCTCTCTTCAAAATAAGAGCCTGAACATAAACATTTAACTACTTCTTAAGATTCAACAACCAAATAAACTTTAACACAGATGTTGAACTTTATTCAACTGAAATCTTAAAAAACAGCCAAGTAAATTAGAGCTTTAGAAAATTGTATTTATGGGAAGCCAAGTGCACTAAATGTTTTCAAAGTTAGCAAAAATGCTAAGCTAAAAATTAGCTCCACTGTTAGCATACCACTGTTAATGTCAATAAAGTCAGGTGGAAAATGAAATAAATTCTCTCTGGGATTAAAAATGGGAAGTAGCTTCCAGAAATTGGTGATCAAATGCATTGATCTGTTAGAGTATCATCAGTGTTAGCATCTCGATGAAGCGTTATGGGCAGTTTGTAGTCGGGACAATAGAAAAGAGGAGGAGGAGCTTTAAGGGGTTATTTCTAAACTATCATTATTATAAGGAGATAAATGTTACACCCAATCTAATCTTCCATAGAGTTTTCACCTCAGATTCAGGTTTTAGTCGCATCTTGTGCCTGTTTATTGTTTATTACTGTGCAGTTTCTGTAATTTGATAACATTGTTAGTGTTTGTATAATCACTTTTTGCATCTTGTGCTTTTATCTTGCTCAAGACATCCTTGGAAAAGAGATTTATAATCGCAATGAATTTATTTCCTGGGCAAATGAAATGAAATGAAAAGCTGTGGTGAAACCTTCAGATGTATAAATACGAGTATTTATTCCATGGAGTTGCTACGTAAACATCCTTTATGTCGTGTTTCTGAATTATTAACAGGGCAACAGATAAATAAATGTGGACAACGGAGGGAGGTTTGTCTCTTTTCAACAGAAGAAGATGAGAAGAGCGACATGGAGAGGAAACTGGAGTTTCTTTCTGATGACAGATGAGCATCAGAAAGAGATCTGATAGGTTTGGTGGTTGCTATGGAAACCAACAAGGTTGATCTTTCCCATAAACAACTTCAACTAAGAAGGTAAACGCTCCAGAGGATGCTAACAAAATGGCTGACCACCATCAGTGATGGAAACGTGGCGCCTTAAATCCACAGCAGGTAAAATCAGCTGACAAACATTTCAGATAAACGTTGAAATCCTGAATGTTTTGTATATTGTTTAATTTTAGTTAGTGATTATTCTGACAATCGTTTCAGCCCTAGTTTTATAGAACGATTGAAGATCTTCTCACCGTTTTTGATGTCGATATTATGAAATGAATTTATTGTTATTGGATCTTTCTGTGTTAGAATAAAATTGTTAACCCTGACAGCTGAAATTAGGACAATGATTTTTCTCTGCAGATATTCAGCTTTCTCTCTCTTTGTGAATAAAATGTGACCCGCAGCTTCACCGACTCCCCGGCATGAGACCATTACAATTTTAAACCATTTACAATGAATTTCATACCAGTAGGAAGCAATCCAGGAACCATTTTCCTCTGGCCTCAGGCTGCCGCGGGGCGGGAGGGGAACATAAAAAAAGAAATAAGGCCATCCAGTTTGTGCTTAAGCCAACGCCGGATTGTTTCTGCTCAGTATATGTGAGGCTCGTTTCTCTGCAGGTAGCGTTTTTTTTATCGTCGGCTTGTTTAAATCTTCTGCTACAGGTCAATTGAACTAAATTCAATTGTGGCCCCGGAGGGCGGAGAAGCTACATCATCCTCCAGACCCCTTAAAGTAATTAAAACTCCAGTTGGCCCGGCCTCTGAAATGCTTTTTAAATCATCTCATCTGCGAGGGAGGGACGCCGCAGACCTTGGGGTTTCCGGCAGCGGCGCAGCAACCACAGACATGTCATGTCATTTGCTTGAGCGGCCCACTCGGCTAATTGGTTAGGCAGAGTTAATTTGGCCCCCTCTTTAATTTGGCTGGCCACTGGGGACAGGAAGTGAGAGTAATTATGAAGTCGAATTAAATGTAGCTTTCACAAATGACTCAGAGTTCTGATGGCACACAATCTGTCCACAGGTCGGCTTAATGGGCGGTGAAACTCTCCTTAAAGCTAAATAGTCACTTTCTGTAATTTGCTCTAATTTGGAAGTTTGATGGAGTCCTGCGTGGTAATGGTTCTGGACAGTTTGTTCCTTCAACAGTTTGCCTCAAATGAGCACTGATAACGATTTTTTTGAATTTCTTTTTTTAGTAAAAAGGGAAATTGGGTCCAAACTGTGTAACAAAGACTTTTCCAAAAAGGTTCGTGTGGAGAATATTCAGTGGAGCTCCAAACGTCGGGCTCATCAAAGCAATATCCCAGAGTGCGGTCATGGTCAAATGATGCTGGGTTCGTTTTTAGCTCTAATGTTCATCTAAAGTACAAGCCTGATCGACTGGAGAAGACATTTTAGGAGGTAATGCACCTAAAAACAAGAACCAGGCGGTGAAGGTGGAAATGAAGTCATTTTAAGAGACACAAAATACGTAGCATGAGAATTAATCTAACTTTTATAAAGAAAATGATTTTCCATAATTGTTAAAACATGTTGTGACAGAATGAGACAGAAAATCTGTGAAAAGGTTGATCTCCTCCACCTCCTCTCTGAGCTACTGTTGCTCTCTGAAGAAATGCACAAAAACAACCAATCAGAGCCAGGAGGCGGGGCTTAGCGCGGCGAATCATCCTCATGTAAGTGCTGCTTAATGTGCTAATGGCAGAGAAACAACTCATACTAAATGGAAAACCATTTATCAGCCATCATAAGTGGCTATGCTAACTAGCATTAACATTCACAACAAGCTTCATTAGTCTGAACTAGCTATAGCGTAGCAGTGAAACTTTTAACAAATATGTCAGAAACTAATTTTGTTGTGCTTCTGTACAACAATAAAGGTTGATTCTGATAAACCTAGAGCTGTTTTTATGTATTTTTATAAAAGTTATTATAAAGGCTCCTCCCTACAGGCCTGTCTTTTCTCTTACCTCAGTTTTTCTAGTTTGCAGAGAGACTGCTACTGAAGCAGTTGGGTTTGCAAAACTCAAATTGTAACCCCAGTTCTGATGAACTTCACACCTGCATTCACCTTCTCACATTAACATAAGCTTGCTGATAAAGCAAGCTCAACCCGTTTTTAATATCACTATTACTGGTGTATATATATAAAAAAATTCAAATAAATAAAGAATGCTTAGCCTGGTGGAGCAAATAAAACCTGGTGGCCCGCCAGGCTGATGATACACTGGCGGAAACTTTGGTTTGGTATCAGTGAGACGTCTCGGCCTCTCTGGGTCTCACCAGACACAAACACACTTCAAAATGGCTCAAGGTCAAACAAATCCAGGTTATTATGCCCTTGATGTGGCCTGTCTGCTCTGAAACCAGCTGCAGTCTTGATTCAATAAAGTCAATCATGCATTTATGATAGCATCTTTAGATATCCTTTTAGCAGAGCAGAGCTGCCGGGCAAATGTAACCATCTTCTCTGTCTACCTGCAGTGCCAAAGTAAAAAATCAGCATTTTGATCAGGTTGAGAGAAGCAGCAGCTCAGTGGTGTCATAAACAACCTCCTACCAACCTACTGCCAACCTACTGCCAACCTCCTACCAACCTACTGCCAACCTACTGCCAACCTCCTACCAACCTACTGCCAACCTCCTACCAACCTCCTACCAACCTACTGCCAACCTCCTACCAACCTCCTGCCAACCTCCTGCCAACCTACTGCCAACCTCCTACCAACCTACTGCCAACCTACTGCCAACCTCCTACCAACCTACTGCCAACCTCCTACCAACCTCCTACCAACCTACTGCCAACCTCCTACCAACCTCCTACCAACCTACTGCCAAGCTCCTGCCAACCTCCTACCAACCTACTGCCAACCTCCTGCCAACCTCCTGCCAACCTCCTACCAACCTCCTACCAACCTACTGCCAAGCTCCTACCAACCTCCTACCAACCTCCTACCAACCTCCTACCAACCTCCTGCCAACCTACTGCCAATCTACTGCCAACCTCCTGCTTTCCAGAGTTAACATTCAAATAACTTTTAAAAAGGTATATTAAAGCTCTTGGTTTTGAGATTTTTTTCTTTTTGTATTTAATGTTAGTAAGAGATGTATTGGTAATTTTTCTGAATGTTCGGAAGGATAATATGTTTTAGACTTTTTATTCCACAAAAACTTAGACAAAAGTGTAAAAACTTAAGACTCCACCACCGTTTTGTCTCTTTTGGTTTCCATTATGCCTTGAAACCAAAGTGAAACCTAATAATAAGGATCCAGATCAATGGCTGGAGATTTGAGAGGAGTCCCAGATCTTTTTGCGGCGGCTGCCTCTGTGGGGGGCGAAGCTGGGAACGCCCCTCCAGCCCTTCCTCAGTAATCTGACATATGCGGCGCTTTGCAGCATTACAGCCTCTGAGGCAATGATCAAAGCAGCCGGCTCCAGCCGAGCCAGGAAACAAAAACGGAAACAAAGGAACAAATGATTCTGTTCCCGACCCAAGCTTGATGTTTGATCCGAGGCTCATCACAGGGTCTCCGCCCACCGGCTTCAAACCGCCGGCTCCCCGCTTCTCCTTCCTCGCCAGATCTCAACCAACGTCTTCCCCTCATGTGTTAATAAAAACAGATTATCTCCTGGAAATACTAGACGCTCCAAAGCACAAAGTGGTCCATAACTAGGCCTGTAGCAACAACTAAAAATTATGTTACCGGACTAAATTGTCCCAATAAATAATAATGTTGTTGTTTTGAGGCCATTTCACTGGAAAAATACAAAAACCTTACCAAGTATTTTTGGTCTAGTTTCTAGTTCAAATAACATAGCACACTTGAAAAAAGACAAACCAACTTACAGCTAACTTCACCGCAAGATATACAGGCTTGTTTTAAGTAAATAATTCATTAATATTGATGAAAAGGTTCTAGTTTCATTGGCAGATTATGTAATTAATAAGAAGACATTTTTCCATGTTATGAGTTAATTTATCTTCCAAGAACAAGAACTTTTTCATTTTAGGTAACTTCTACCTAAAACAAATCTGCATATCTAGCAGAAAAGTTAGTTGTATGTTAGTTTTGTCTTATTTCAAGTTTACAAAGATATTTTCTCTAGACACTATAGATCAAAATACCTGGTAAGATTTTGTGTTTTTCCAGTGATAATTGTAATGGCATTCAATAAACTTTAAATTCTAATGAACATTTAACACCACAACTGAAAATCCTTTTTAAAAACCCAAAAAACAACAGAAACAACAAATAAGATGAATGTTTTTGTCTCTGTCAGCAAAATTATCCTTCAAAAACGGAGCTAGTTGAGACCAAAACACCGGACTGAAAACTTTTAGCATCCAGGTTTTGGTAGAAAGCAAATGGAAATCATGGAGCTTGTTTTAATTTATCATGTGATTAACTGATTTATTGCGACAAGAATATTCATAATCGTTAAAAATAATCCCAACAAAAGATGGCCGTCGGTTCAAACTGACCTAAAAAAGAGTTTAAATCTGATGCTTACATCCTCAAACTCCAGTCACACCGAGTTTGTGCTGTTTTGCAAAGGCAAATGGGAAAAACTGTCAAGCTGTTTCTTTTGTCTGGCAAATTTTGAGCAAACTTTTAAAAAGATGTAAAAAGAAAAGACACTAAAAACAGGAAGTTTAGGCTGAAAATGTGTTTCCATCTCCATTTTTCTGGAAAAGCCAAAACAACCTCTACCAACTGCAGTCAACATTTTAGCAAAAATGAGGAAGTTATTTAGTAATTTCTATAAAACTTTTCTATTGTGACACATTCAAATGTGCATAAAAAAGCATTAATGGAAAAACTCTTCAGTTTCTTGGCATGTGAAGCTGCTGGAGTCATAACCCAAAACGTCTGCTGCTGAAACGGCTGTGAAAGACGTTTCAACAAAGAAATGTTTACAAGGCAAAGCAGGAGAGATACAAGTCAACTTTTCTGTTAGGTAATATGTTTATTTTATTAAACTGACAAACCCCAGAACAGTTGATTGTTTTTCGTCTAGAGGCATGAACAGGATATGAATTATGGTCTCTGATTGTTGAATTTCTGTTCAGAACAAAACAGCAACAAGCAGTGAGTGGGATCTTAAACACATATTTGGGTTTCATTAGCAAAAAACAGCTAAACAGGAGGATATGGGATCCAGGTCTGGCTACAGTACAAGGGAAAACATTTTAATTCAGGAGCATTAAGAAGTGTATGCTTTCTCTGATTAAATAAGGAATATTATGGTCTGGATTTGAGATGTTTTCCCACCTGACAGTCTGGTAGATGCTGTTTGATTGGGGAGCAAAATTAAAACATTTGTGGTTCTTTTTCTCTTTGCTCTGAGTCAAACCAACAAAACCCTTTGAGCCGCCTGTTCCCCTCCTCACCTGTAGGGGCGCTGCACCAAGAACCACTGAAGGAAACAATACGAAAACTTCTGAAGAAGACACTGAGCACAACTTCCTTCTTCACCAAATGGAAACCAAAATGGTTTGAGTGATTTAAGAAGATTTCTCTTTTGATTTTCTCCTGCTAGCTTTAACCTACTGCATTTGGTTTGATTGCATTTACCCAGAATTCCCTGCGTTGTAGTCCACTTCCTAGTTTTGGAACTGTCTCCAGTCCAACTGGTGTTCAAATATGCATTCAAACCAAACCAGAGTTTACTTGAATCGAACTGAGACCAAAGTTTTTAGGCGGATCAGAGTTCGCTTTTTTGGTTCACATCAGATTTCAGTTCACACCTCCATAAACGAACCGGATTTTCAGGACAAACGGGCTGGAGTTGGATTAAACTGGACTAAACAGGGCCGGTGTGAAAGCAGGTTAAAAGTGAGAAAAAGGTCTAAAGGTTGTTAGTTATCGTTCCTCCAACCAGTTTGATGTGAAGCTGCGGTTACAAAGCTCTGACTCACGGGGGTTGAACACAAAGTCACATAAAGTCATAATAAATTAAAGTGAAATATGTGGCTGAAACCTGACAATATGTGGGATAGATGAAGAGGAGTGTACACTTTTTAAAGGCGTTGTTGGGGGAATTTAACAGCCCAGATGAAATTACTTATTGGAGCTGTGAAAGAAATTGCTATCCAAGACCCATAATCTGGGCGAAGGGGAAACAGTTGAAATGTCAGTAATAAAGAAGGATTTTGGCTTGGCTGTTTATGTAGAAGATCAGTTATATAACCGTTTATTTTCAGCAAAACTGAGGTGAATGTTTCATCTCTAACAGGCCGACAAAATGAAGGACAACAAAAGAGTTAAAAATGATTTAACTAATGTTGATAAAAACTGATATTTTCCTGCACATGATGACAGCTGCACCGTTTCTTCTCTCTTAATCTTGTCTCCCTCTAATCGCTCAGCGCCGCTCATGGTCACCGTCCTTTCCAAGATATTTTTAAAGAGAATACAGCAGTATTTACATTTCATCAAATCATGAAAAAATAAAGAGTGGGTGCCGGCTTAGTTATCGGTTGGCATGCATTGTGATAAACAGAAGGGTTCTGGGACTGGACCAACTGTGATTCATGTTCTGTAAAGACTTCCAAGAAACAAAACAATAAAGAAAAAATAGTAATGTTACCAAGAATTTACATCATGGAGGAAATCTGAGCAACAACCACTGATTGCTCTCTAGTGAAGATGATAATTAGTAGAATCGTGGTTGACTGAGTTATTTTCATTTTCTTTGAGTTTATGTCATCATTTCCTTCATCTTTTAGCCAACAGTCATTATTTTCCAGGAACACTGGGATTCCTCGTTGGGTGGACATTACCCCTGCTCAGCAGAAACCCTCGTGTTTTCTGAAAAGCAACAGGATGTCACTGCAGTTTGTTAAACTGTCAACCAGTTTCAACAAGACAAAAAAAGAAAGAATATTGGTACGGATGGACAGGTTGGAGTTGGTGTTATAAATAAATGTCATGAGAAAGTCCTGGATTTGTCCAAACTGTTTTCCTGATGATGGAAAGTCGTGCAACAACAGACTGATGCAGCAAAACAAGCAACGATGTTCTACTGAACAAAGAAAACCCAAATCCGTTTTTCTACTAAGTCCGGTTCAGTTGGTGAGATGTGAATGCTAATCAAACTCTGGTGTGGTATGAGAACGCCAAGCGGACTGGAGCCCACTCCAAATACAGAAAGTGGATTACAGTACAAAGCATTCTGGGTAAATACAACCAAAACAAACATGTTAGCGTTAGCGGGCGAAATGACTCGTGGTCCTAGAACCGTTAAAATCTGATGCGACTCCATTTGTTTAAGAGGAAGTTGTGACGAAGGAAGTTGGACTTTCAGTTTCCTTCAGTGGATCTTGGTGCAGCGCCGCCACAGGCGAGGAGGGGAACCGGTTTTTCAAAAGGTTTGGTTGGTTTGACTGAGAGCAGAGAGAAAGAGAACCACAGCAGCTGGAGAGGAACAAATGCTGCGATTTTTCTCCCAATCAAAACGACTCTACCGAAGTTTTAGGTTGAAAAACAGCCTAAAATCCCAATTCAACTTTTTAAAAACGGTTTTTCATTTCCAATATTCATCTCATTGATTGTTATTTTTTAATCTTTAGAAGCTTAACTTTTAATTTTACTCTTATCTTTTCCCACACGTCTTTCTTATTATCCGTAACTCTTCAACAGCTCTCAGTGTTACCTCATCTGGGATGTTTTCTGTTTTCCAGTGACCAAGCGTTAGAGATGTTTGAAGAGAGCCGGGTCGCAAGTTGTAGAGACCCTGAAGGATGGCTTTTATCATGAACCGAGCGACAGAGACGCAAACGAGGCGAGTTATGGGAGGGCAGCCGATCGGGACAACAACAAAACTGGAGGGAGACAGAAATAACCGCAGGAGACTCAAAGCGGCATGAAAACAAAACCACATGGGAATCGCAGAGATCAGCTTGCTGGACAAGCAGAGAGCTCAGAGAGTCTCAGCGATAAGGAACAGAGTTAGATAGAAATCTCCCCAGCCTCAAGCAGGAACTGAAAGATAAACGGCAAGAGAATATACCGAATATGAATTTAATCACAGCCACACGCCTTCAGTTTACGGCTAATTTCAGTTTTACTTCAACAAGAGCTGGATGAATTCCCAAGGATGTGGGGCCAAAAGTTAAATATTTGACACTTGGAGAAACACCAAGGTGAGTGTTTCCAGCTGTGACGACGTTTTTGAGAACAACCATGTGTTGGCGAAAGGTTAAGAAACTGTCCAGAACCGTTGAGTCGAGCTACAACGACGTGGATTTACGGTCAGAGCCATGGAAGACCGGCCAAAGTTGGTTTCATAACAGCATGAATCTGCAACTGTAACCCTCGGCTGGTTGGTTTTACAAATTCATCTCAATCATCATTACTTCTACTTATTTACCTCCGTTTCTAACTTTTGGACCATGTGGCCGTTCTGAGGAATAAATCCATCCACCCATTTTCTGTACACCTTTCACCCTAATGGGGTCGGGAGGGAGTGAGGAACAAATATTTCCCAAAATAAAGAAACGTTCCAGTTCCAGGTTCCAAAGTTTTTTTAAATAATAATCTCCAACTAGTTCAACATTTTGGCCTAAATACTTTGCAACCTAAAAGTTGTTTGTGGTACTTAAAACTCGATTTTACTTGATAAAACATCTGAATTGAGGAAAACTTTTAACGTCAATGTTTTCATGACGTTAAACACGAGAAATCTGTTCAAACAAACAAACTTGATCGGCTTGTGATCTACTGCTAATGAAGCTAACACCATTAGCAGGAGCTAACAACATTAGCTCCTGCTAACACAATCTGTAGGAGCTAACATCATTAGCTAGAGGTAACATGTCTTTGCAACAAACTATTGTAATATATTTGAAAAAATGTTTTGATAGTGGTGCCAACCGTAAGCGGGTGAGTTAGGAACCGGAGCTACTTGAAGCATTCGCTCTACTTCCTGGTTAGCATTTCCTGGCACAAGCAGCAGCTTTTTGGCCGACTCTCTCCATTTCATCCATTTCCTTGTCCTTTCTGTATTTCTTTTTATTTCAACACGTTCTGGTTCTAATTAAAAGGCCAGAAGGTTGCACATTGCTCAAAAGTTACAGTTTCTGATTGGAAAGAGCTAGCCTAACAGCGTACGTAATCTACCCAGGATTCATTGCAGCGTAAATGACATGGCGCCATCCGTGAGACAATATTTTAATTCAAATTATTAAAACTAAGCAGTCTACAGTATTGTACTGTATTGTTTTTACATATGGAATACATTTTTCTCAAATAAAGTTTAATATAACAACAAATCGAAGATTCTGTTAAACTAAACTCAACTTAACAAAAAGACAACAGATTCCACATTGTAATTATTTACAAAACAAAGATTGAGTTCAAATAGAAAAGCTGTGATTTTGGTTGGTTTATGTTCATGAATTTCAGTTGTTGGACCCTGAAAATAACTTTGAGGACCAAAAATGTTCCCCGAACCACAGTTTGGACACCACTTGGTTTTTGTCTGTTTTCTTTTTGTTTCTGACTCACTGTGTGCAAACAGATCTAACAATAAAGTTTGATTAATTTATTATTTTTGTTACATCCTAATATGTATCACTGGGCTTTAATTGGTTTTATCCATCCAGTAATAATGAAACTATTATTATTATTTACTCAGTTTTTCATACGTATGAACTCATTTTCTCAAGGCTGACGATCCTAATTAGAGCAGCAACTGTTCTGATCCACTTACACCAAACAATTAGGTCAGTATTAATAAATTAGTAGAATAATTGATAACCCAGTTCAGTTTTCATCACAGAAATCTGGGTTTAAACAGAGGAAGTGTTCAAAACTGGGCTTAAAATGAAAATATAAATACTTCAGCAGTTTATTTACAAACTTATATGTTATCTTTCTCTGATTTTATTGTAGTAAAAATTTCTCACCCACTATGTTGAATTATGTCCTGAACAGGAACTCAGATGTTAAGTTTAGTCCATATTGATATCATGTGATAAAAATCAGAAAAATAAATACGTTTAGCAAAGTGCCGACATCATTCTGACGAACTCTGACGATCAAACTGAGTCCAGCGAATCCTGAGGTGTAACGTATCGGAGAGGAGCAGACCTCGTCGTAATTAAACACCTCAATGAGCAGATTATGAGTTTCCCCACTTGGAAATTTCATTACCATTCCCATAATTGGATTTCAAATTTAATTAGAAATCTTGGTCCAAACCGCATGTGATTCAGCAGGAAATTTAATCAGAGAACCCAAACCAGTTTGACCACCTTACTTTTCAACACCTTTATAGGATAAACTCACTGCTGTTAAATATTACAATTTATCACCAAGTTTGTTCATTGAGGAAAGTAGAGCAATAAAAAGCTTTTATGAGGCGTTTTGTTGTAAATATTTGGTCATTTCTACGTCTCTCTGTGTTTATCCAGGTTTCACTGACCTTTTTAAGCTGGAGCTAGCATCTCTAAATGTTTGTACCAAATCATTCAGCAGCTTTTCAAGACAAGTCTCTCCTCTTCACCCATTTGGTATTCCTCATTCTCATGTATCCTCATCATTTATGCACCATTTTTTATTTCAACGCACTGCAGTTTAAACTGAAAGGGCTGAATGTGACTAAATAACTGCTACAGCCGGATGGAGCTAGCGCTGTAGCACCTAGCATACTTCAGCTACCCATGATGCATTGCAGCGCAAACATGGCAACGTCCATGTGGTAACTTATTGTATTTAAATGTATAACAACAAAACAGCCTTCAATATTTTTACTACATTGTTTTCAAATGTGAAATAAATATTTCTCAAAGTTTATTGCTGATCATGGATCACTTTAGCGCCTAATCCACCTCAGAACGTAATCTTAAACTTTCTCCAAAATAAACGGTTTTTCAGATATTTGTTAGAACAAAAACATCAGCTTAATTTAAAACATTTCTTGCAAAAACTTCCATCTTGCATAGTGAAATATCTGCTTGAATCATTGCTAAATTAAATTCAGAACAATGATCAAAAAGATACAAAATACCAAAATAATCCATACTGATCTACAACTGTCCCTCCAATAATTCAACAGGAGCCATTTTTCCACTGCTGTAGTTCCAGCTGAGCGGCTTCCATGGGAAGAGAATTATGCAAGCATTCCTGTTAATTCCACAGGCGCCAAGGTTAATTGTGGAGTTAACCTCCCATTGAAAGCCGAGCGTCACATGTTGATGCTTTGGAACGATCGAGATAATAAATCAAACGGAGCAGCTTGGAGACGAGAAGCAAGCCGCCGCCGCCGTCGTCACGGCGAACCTGGAGCTTGTTTGGATGAAACTAAAACACGATTAGCAACGTCTCCACAATCACCTGAAACACGGAGGATAACGGCCGATGACAGACACGGCGTTCACTCCTGGCACCCGACTGAGACTTTCAGGAGACTGAGGAGCCAGAGCCGGCCCCCCGCCCCGCCGCCGCGGCCCGAGGCCCAAGGCGACGCCGCGTTCAGGATGTTTGTCTTCGAGATGAAGCCGCTCGGGTTGCACATTCCAGCGTGTGTGTGTAACCTGTCTGCCAACACCGGGAAGCAAGACATTCGTCAATGTGGCTGACGTTTTGATTTGCACCACGGTTGTTTGAAAGTTAAAACTTCAATCAATCAAACTGCGGGCTCAAACAAACCGGGAGATTCTCTGATTGCTGCAACCGTTTCTGGTTGCTAATTACAGCCGACATTAGTCTTGTCTTGTTAAGATGAACCGCGGTGACTCTTTGGCCTCGGGATGTAAAAGCATCCAGCTAATGAAAGTTCAGAACTCTGCAGATGACTGCTTACTCCAACGCTGCAAAAACCCGACAAAGGTCAGTGCAGAGAGAAAAAACAGCTCCTCTGCTTTACAAAGCTGAGCTGTCAGGGAGTTTGGCCGCCTGCGGCTAAGTCTGAATTACTTTCAAGTGACTTTGTTTCATCTGTGATATCACCTAAGTCTAAACTTGTCTGGAAATCTGCAGGAGAGGGAGGGAACAGAGGCAAATATTGATTTGTGCGCCGCTAATAAAAGGCTTCGGGTTGAATAGTAAATACTCAGGGACACACAGCACATCATTGTGGATGGATGGGAACCCATCAGACCGTTTCAGCCTGATTCATGAATTTAAACTCACTTTAGGAAGGTTCTGCACAGAACTTTATCACCACTTCTACTGAACTAATTTAGGGAGAGAAACCGATAAATTGTACTGTTGTGTCATGCAATAAATTAAGCATTAAATTTTTTTCTCCCACTGTTTTTCTCACCCATCAAACCCACGGCGTCCTTATGAGAGGTCAGAAAACAGCAAAACAAGACGGCACTTTAGAATTTATCTGGAAAAATGTATTTAGCAGGAAGCTAAGTGCGCAAATTGTTTTCAACGTTAGCAACAGCGAAAGGTAAAAATTAGCTTGGTAACAAGGCATTTGGAAGAAGCTAATACATAAGCGCTAATCACAAACAATAGTTTCACTAATGCTAAAGCGTCACACCAACATGGTGTTTAACAGAAGCTAATGCTAAATTACAAACTTAAATTTGTTTTATAAATAGAGAGAAACGTCAAACTACTTGGAGGATTCCTAGCAGACAATAACCAAAAATTAAACATGGATGTCGAACTTTACTCAAATAAAAGTTTACAAAACAGATAAATTAATTAGAGCTTTAAAATTTATCTGGAAAATTAATTCAGAGGAAGCTATGTGTTTCGAAGTAAGCAAAAACAGACAATTAGCTCCACTGTTAGCGGATTAGCCAGGAAGTTCCTCTCTGTGATTAAAAAAGAGCAACTGGTTGCGTCAACATGAAGTAAATACAGGAGCTGTGAAGATCCAATCATTTGTTTTTTTAGTTTTTGTGCATGGATTCATTTTTCTCCTGTTAAAATCATCTCCCAGATTCTGGAGGACGACGGACGAGAAGCGATAACTTCAAACATTCAGAGAGCAGACATGATTCCTCCAATCCTGAAGTTCCAGATATTCTCATTAGAATAACCCTTTACCACTCAACAGAAACTACAATAAATTATTAATACCTTGTGTTGCTGACATCATTAGCAATGCATGTGTCAGTATTAAAAGGGTTTGAGCTTCCAGGCAAAACAGTGAGTTCTCAGAAAATCACGCTGATAAACATGATGGAGATCACATGGTCCGTATGAACATGAATAAAAGTCAACCGCACTTCCTGTGTGAGGCGTCATGAATTATGACATGGATTTACAAGAACAAATTGATTTTTATAGCAGGAATACAACATTTTCAATTAAAAAACTCTTTTTGCTGCTAAATTATTGAATTGAAATATGAACTCAACAAATAAATTTATTGTTTTTAATCTGTTAATCAAACATCAGATTGGCACGTTTTCAGCTTTACAGTGTTTCATTAACCTGATCATTCATAGAACCGGCTAACCGTTAGCATTAAGTGCTACTTTAGGCTAACAAAGCTTCGCTGATAGGCTAACTCCTTTTAGCACAACTTGAACACAATAGTCTTTTCCAGCGTCCAATCAGATCACGTTTAGAAGCAGAAATTAACCCCCAGTGAGGCACGAGAAGCAGCTTCGTTGTCATTCCCTGTTAGCGGATGTAGCTTGTGCATCAGATTTACAGGCGTACCGAAAACACAAAACAAAGGTTCCGGCTTGGGAGTTTTGTATATGAAGAGAAAAAAAAAGTGATTAATTACAGTAAAAGTTGTGTAATTATTTAATAAAAATAAGAGATGAAGTTTCATCGTCCTTTGGTGATAGTGGATGTAGATGGCGCGTCAGATTAATTGGCGTAGCAGAAACACAAAACAAAGGTTCCGGCTTAGGAGTTTATAATTTAAAAAAAGAGTGAATAACAGTGACAATCTATGTAACTAATCAAAATTAATGCATTAAAATAACTATTTTTTTTCATTTTCTGAGTCAAACAAGAACGTTTGTTAAACGAAAGTTCATCAGAATTTGATCAGTTTCTCTCACTGGTTGTGTTGGATGTTTGTTTTTTTATCTGGTGCAGGTAAACATCTGGTTTCAGCTTTAGTGTTTTAACTGATTAGATCCCCAGAACCGCTCATGTTGGGCCAGAACCACTCATGTTGGGCCAGAACCGCTCATGTTGGGCCAGAACCGCTCATGTTGGGCCAGAACCACTCATGTTGGGCCAGAACCGCTCATGTTGGGCCAGAACCGCTCATGTTGGGCCAGAACCGCTCATGTTGGGCCAGAACCACTCGTCTGGAGGGGAACCCGTCTCAGGATGACCGCAGTGCCTCCTCTGCCTGCTACAGAAGCCGGTCACTAAAAGCCTCGCTGGCCTCGGCGCTCATTTATCTCCATTAAGCTTCGACACTACATTCCCAATTTCGCTAAACAAATATGTGTAAAAGCGACACTTAACAGGCATACAAACACACTCACCCAGTCGCCCTGTAATCTATTTAAATCCATCGTCACACCATCCGCCGCCGCTGCTTCCACTTTGTACCATAATTAATATGCAACAACAAAGCTGAGGATAATTGAATTTTCTTTCCATTTTCATAAAGCAGCGAGTATCATCCGGCATGACACTTGATCAAAGGAGAGCTCCTGCTGACCGCCGACGCTGACAGACGCGTCTCCCAGGACTGATTGGTTCAGACTGAGCGTGGAGGAGGAATAAGGAGGATTTTCAGCTTTGATAGCTTCATCTTGTCTGAAGACATGCAGAAATGTAATGAATCAAACTTTGCATGGCTGCCGAAGGCCTGCAGTGTGTTACACGTTACATTACTGGCTGGTTAAAGAGAGAAGGGGAGGAAGTGAAACACGCGGCGTTACACATGCAGCACAAACTGCAGAATGATGCCAATCAGAGGTTCTGTCTTGATCTCTAAAAGCTGCTGATGCGTCTTCCTCTGCTGCTTTTACCGAGTCCAATCTGTTTATATCAAGCAAAATCTGGCACAGTTCATCTTTGCGTTGGTAAATATTTGTAAAAAGGCTTATGTCTTAGAAAATAAAAGCTGGAAATCCTGCGAAAAACCCAGCAAATGTAAAGTTTGAGGCTAAACAGCGGAGCGGTTGGTAGCAGGAAGGGTCTGGGTTTGAACTCTGACCCTAAGTAAGTGTTTTACTCAATGACAACAGCAAAGTGGCAAAGACTTCAGTCGCACAGCAGCTAAATCTGACTTTTTCACTGCAGAATGAACCATCAAATGCTGATCTTTTCACTCTAAAAGAAACCCACTTTGAGCCACTTCGTTGTGAGAAACTAAATTATTTTATAGTTTTCAAAGCGTCTGAACGGCCATCTTAACCCAACTTTTATGTAACAAACGTGAGAAACGTGTCATAATTCTGCACCAGAAGTCCGATGTGTTGGACGTAAACGACTGAAAAATATAATTATTAAATTATGAAGGACGTTTGAGTCAGTGAAATCACAATCTCACCACATTACATCCAGATATATTTCTCTACAAAAGCTTAATTCTCAACCCAAGGCCGTTGCTGTTTGTTATGCTTTGTTTTTATCAGCTTCCCTTGTCTTGTTATGATTTTGTGACGATACAGTCGGCTCCCATTGCTGAATAAACTTTAAAATTGAACAGAAATGATAGATGGTGCATCCACAGATGTTTGTGTCTGATATGAACCTTACTTGACCTCTGAAAACACACCAGGACACTACAAACACCACCATTTTACCGGCCGACGTCTTTATTCAGACTGAACTGGGTTTAAAATGAAGGATTTGTTCTTTTCAGTGAGCTAATGTGACTGCCTGACGCATATTCCCCTTTTAATTAAAGCTCAATCCATCAAAATTAATATAAATACTGTCAAGTTGTACAGTTACAATGCAGGAGGCCTTCAAACATCCAATTACTTCACTTCGCCCGATGATGCCTTTCAGTATTGATTTGATATTCCAGAGACGCAGCTCATTAGGCTGTAAAGCAGGCGACTGTTAAACAGTACATTTTGAAGCTGAACGCCTCATAAATGCAGCGCGGGTCAGTGGCTCAGAGATACGAGTCAGCACTTCCATCCTAATTCAGAAAATAAAATAAAAAGAGTTTGAGAAGCTGAGGAGCAAGATGGCCTCCGAAAACGGGTCGTTTCTCAGAAACAGCAAGGAAATCTTCAAACGTGACACGTCTTCCTCACAGTGCGTCTCTGGAGACCTGAACCGTCTGTCAGGGTGATAAACCACTTCCTGTCAAACCCGTTTGGAAATTCATAAGAACATTTTCATTGGAGAATAATAGAGCACAATTAAAACTTTGGTTCCAGGTACAGCTTTGAAGTTCAGTTCCACTGTCAGGATGTTTCCAGTTTACCATTAAAATCACACCAGACATGTTTAATCTGCTCTAATCCAACTCCAGTCCGTTTGTCTAGAAAATCCGGTTCGTTTTGGGACATGTGAATGCCAATCCAAGTCCGGTCCGCCTACAAACCTTGGTCTCAGTTCAGTTGAAGTGAACTCTGGTTCAGTTCGAATGTATGTGTGAATACCAACTGAACCAAAGCAGGAAGGGGACTACAGCGCAGGGCATTCTGGGTAAATACAATCACAACAAACACGCTAGGCTAGCTCTAGCGGGAGAAACGACTCGTGGTCTTTAACCAAAAACTAAAGAGAAATCCTCCAAACACTAAAATCTGACGCCACTTCATTTTTGTTTACGATTTGCGCTCGGTGTCTATTTCAGAGGTTTTCATGTTGTTTCCTTCAGTGGTTCTTGGTGCAGCGCCCCCACAGGCCAGGAGGGGAACAGGTTGCTCAAAGGGTTTGGCTGGTTTGATGGGATGAATCAGGAACTGATAACGGCTCCTGACAGCCGTTGTTCTGATTTCCAGCAGGTTTGTTCGTTTCTACAGATCAACAAACATCAGAAACTTTGCTGTGGTTTTTGACTCTGATTTGTCCCTGGAGATAAAAAATAAAAAAAGATTAATAACTTCTTCTTTTAGTTGAGGAATGTCTCCAAACTACGGCACTGAGATGGAGACGATTAGTCACGCATTTGTCTCCTCTTTTCTGGGTTTCTGGAAGAGTCTTTTAACGAGCTCACAGACGGAGAGTAACAGACCTTAGTCAGTCCAAAACGCTGCTGTGAGGCTTTTAAACAAAACACACAGAGAGAACATGACTTCTGTTCTGGTGCTTTTATATTGGCTCCATATTCATGTTTCTATTAAAGATCTTGGTTTTCGCCTTTAAAGCCCGGCTTGGTCTGTTCTGACATTGTTGACCTTTTAACGCATCCAGAAACCTCAGATCATTTAGTCAGAGGCAACAACTGGACTAAAGACTTTTATTTAAACTGCTTGTTTATATTTAAACAGTGAAGAACTGCAGGCTTTTTATCCAGAGGTTTGAGCAATGGACCCGGTGCAGTGTGACGTCACATCCCTGTCTGCCTGCTGGAGGGCAAAAAGCCAATGGCTAATGATGACTAGCGTTGGTTTCAGCTGTTATGTTATCAACATAACGCCCTAAATCTTAAAAATATGCATGATATTTAAAAGAAAAAGGATGCAGTGATTTATGACAACTAGATAATACGATCAGGAAAAGTTTTAACTAAGAGAAAATTATCGAGGGAGAAGGAAGTAGGTCATGCTAGCTTGACTATGACAACCTTAACATGTAGATGTGCTGTGGAATTCGGTGTTTCGGTTTAGTTAAAACATAAAAAAGACGTCCCACACACCAACTTTGACAGATCATCAATTTCTATGGCAACAAGTCAGTTAGTGTGTAATGCAGTTGACAGAGTGAGAAAAAGTGGTTTTGAGTTATTCAGGAAAACCATTAAAGAATAACTAAAAAATATATAAAAATAAATATATACAAGATATATATGCAATAATGTCAAAATACAAGCTCTGACTTCCTGTCACGTGTCCACCATAGTTGGTGGTAACTGGTTACATTTATTCAGTCCCATTTAATCAAGTAACATTTGGGAGAAAAACTGTATTTGTAAGAATATTTTTAACTTGAGTAAAACGTCTGGATTTTCTACCCACTGAATGAAGAAAAAACATGTTTTAACCAAAACTCACCAGACCCAGACGCACACCTGCAGCTTCTGTTAAAGTTTCTGAAGTTTTATATTGAACGAAATTTTAAAAAAACATTTCTTTTGCTTGATCGTGTTATATTGTAATTATGTTATCTACAGGAATTATTGTCATTTTGGTTGTTAAAATAACCAAAATTCTACATAACTCTATATTTTGGTCTGCGTGATGATGTAATTTTTAAATATTGGATGGTTGATGTTTTGAGTTGCCGTTTTACAAAATACTTTTTTAACCTTGAGTCATTTCTGGACGACTACTTTTTACTTTTCTTAGAGTAAACATATGTTGACATAAGGTTTCTCCTGGTTGAGTAAATTTCTGGTTCTGTCTCGCTCTGGTGTCGACTCTAAAGACAAAAATGCAAAGAGGCGTTGTGAAAAACATTAAACTATCTTTCAAATGTTGCATAAATGCTGTTTAGTGCTGTTTAATTAAGATGACTAATAACACAGATGTGATCAGTGCAATTACACAAATTAAATAGTTTTCACAATATATAGGATATGTTTTATCTTAGCATGTTCTATTTCATGACCCTGTAAACATAGTGCCGTGCTTTTTCTACCACATCTTCATTAAAATTGCAAATACAATGAAAATAAAAACAACAAAGTGATGAAAACTCCTTTCACGAAGCCAAAACAAAGTGAGATGTGCCAGTTTCACATTAGAGTCAAAAGTAAGCCAAATGAACATGTTGCTTTTATTCTGTTCTCCTCCACAAAGCCTTAATGGCTTCCTGTTTCTAAATAATGAGGCTGAATTTTTCTCCAGAGGGATATTTTGCCATTAAAGTCTGTTGTAACAGCAAGAGCCGGGTTATAATAGGGACTGGCACAGCAACTTTGCAAAGACACAATTTATTCAGAGATCAGACAAGATAAAAAACCAAATGCAAGAAACACAAAGGACAAGGCAGGTTGTTAACCCTGTTATGTGTGTCTTAGTTGTTGTTTTACATCTTGGCCTTCTTTGATGCCTTTTTACCTCTCTCTGGTTCTGCGTAGTTTTAAAAAACATTATAATTAAAGCTGGATTGAATTGGATTTCAACAACTTCCAAAACCAACCAAATTACAGTAAGTTACGACCAGGCCTGTCGCAATTAGCAATAACTCAGTTAATCGCATGATAAACTTCAACAACCTCAAGGATTTCCATTTGGATGATTTATAGTTTTTCTCTTTCTGAATGATTAAAGTCTTCAGTCTGGTGTTTTGGTCTCAACTAGTCTTATTTCTGAAGGACAGTTTTGTTTGCAGAAACTAAATAATCCATTTTATTTGTTGTTTCTGTTGTTTTATTTTGGATGTTTAAAATGTCTTCCAGCTCCAGTGTTAAAGGTTCATAAGAATTTAAAGTTTATTAATCTTTGAAAGTGTGTACCTGCATTATTTTACCATTACATTACATGAAAATTGACGTGTTGATCAAATTACCGACTTTGCCTGAATTCACACCACATGGTTTATATCACCATTTCATAATCAGCGTTTCTCCTTACGCCAGTGAAGCCTTACAAACGTGCAATAGACAAGATGCTAACCATTTTTTTCCATACATGCTAGGTTACGTGATGGTGCCGCACTGTCTCCATGGTTACCAATGGTTAGAGAGGCGTCCCTTCTCCATAATGCGATATTTGATATGTTTCTAATCATGCTTACTTATAAAGTATATGAACGTTAGTTTTCTTACCTTGTAAAAAGTCTTTGCTGCAAATCCGCGATTACACCGAGGCCTGACAGTCATTATGATTGGCTGCTGAAATCAATCGCTGCCGTATCTTTCCTCATTAAAAGTTAAACAATAAATTGGCAAGTTTGGTTTGCATCCTTGTCTGCTTTGTGCAGCCGACCGCGCAGCAATCTGAGACCATTTTAAAAGTGAAATCAATTAGACAAAAGCGATATTAGATTACAGATGTCTGTTTTTAGACTAACTTTAAAGGAGGCACTGCTTGTTTTGTCGTCCATCATGGCGGAGTGGGCGGAGTTCTGCAGACGTCACGTTCAAAGGGTCAACACGCAAATATTGCGTTATGGTCAAGGTATAATCAGTAGCAATGGAGAGAACGTCCCTCCATCGTGAAGCCATACACAAAAAACACTGCTAAGCATCCGGACAGTTGTAAGCATTTAAATCTTTCCTGGTGTAGGTGGTTTTATGATTAAATGGTATAAATTATGTGGCGTGAATTCAGGCAAAGTCGAGATTTGATCAAATCAACAAACACATCAGGAGGAGGAAGGTTTGAGTCGGTTTCTAAGCTAGCGATGTATTACCTCCGTCTATGAGGCCCAATGAGGAGAGCTACTTCCACAGACACATTAGCTTGACTTGAACAGTAGAAGCCATGGCTGTAAAACAATCGCCTTCAGGAGAATCTAGCAGCATGTAGATCCACTGTTACATGTCTGGAGAAAACTTTAGCAGCCACATGCTGTTTGCACATGTAATTAACACGCCTCAAGGTGGCAGAAAGATAAAATAAACAGCTTCATTTGTGTGCTTCATTCCTGGGGACCTTGTTTGAAAATAACTGTATTTACTTTCTGAGAGCGTGCCTACAGTACACGGCATCTTTCACAGTCCCCCACTCCTGAAATGTAGCGACAAACGATCACACAAGGAGACCAAGCTCAGCTTAAGGTGAGAAAAACAGAATGATGTAACCCGCGTAATGTGCGCAGATAACTCTGGATAGTAATAAGAGTGTGGAGATCTAAGGCAATTGCTTTTGCATTAGTGTGAAATATAAGCTAATCAGTGTTTTGGTGTGCAGGAAAACAGGCCACAAGATGAGATAAAGGCCTTACTCTCCTCCCCCAGTGAGGCACGTTGGTGGCTTGCTAATGGTGGCTAATTTGCTCGTACGGCATAATTGAGTTCCGGAAACAAACACTCCAGGGGAAACGTGAACACCAACAGAGATAGTGGTCGGATGGCTGACACCGTGTGTGTGTGTGTGTGTGCGGGTGTGTGTGTGTGTGTGTGCGGTTGGCTTGCTCACAGTATGACTATAAATGACATCCTCTCCTACATTAATTTAAGCGTGGACCGCTGCATCTTCTGCTCACATTCAAACTGCTTCCCGCCTGGAAAGATACTCAACATTAAATTTAATGATGACAATTGTTTTTTCAGCTCACCTGCCTGCATATTTGTACAGTTTCTGGGAATGTGGCTCCATAAATGAGAAACCGCAGGATGCAGCGCTGCAGAAACGAGGTGAGGTAGGAAAGACAGGAGTTACCCAACAGATAACGACTGACTTTGTTTATCAATAAAACTATTAATAAAAGTGTTAAAATGTCTTTTAATGTTCCAACAAGTGGTGTTAGCTTCGGAGCGTTTCTTCAGTTTGTTGATAATGGAGTAACTGAGATGCATATGTGTGGGTGGAGTGGATGAGTGTGCAGCATGATGACTACATCTGTTATTTTCTACTACCAATATGAGAGATGTGCAGTGATACATTTCCCTGCAGCATTACAGTAATTGCTTCAGCGCAGTCTGACTCTGCAGGACTGCAGAAGGAAGACCGTTCCTTTCAGTTAGCTTTGTCTCTCTCTGCTAATCTCCACAGTTCTTTGATAGGGATGTGAATGACTCAGCAGGTTGGACTCGAACTATTTCTGCTGGAACCAGAAACCAAATAAAACTTCTTGCAAAGTCTTGTATAGTATTGACATTTGCCTTTAGCTTCTTGTGTGCACTTTGTATCTTTTTGCTGACTTGTGTCTTATCTGCAGAGAGCTCCAATCCCCCGACTGACCATTTTTAACAGATATGCTTTCTTTTTTAGTTCTTGCAACAAATCAAAGAAAATATGAAGAAAGCCGCTAAAGAAACTGAATTCATGTCGACACGTAACGCATGCTGATTCTGCTGCTGCAGAGCGAAAGGTTCACATGGAGGAATGACCTCAGTGCTTCGGGGTCAAGATGTCCACGGTTTCTCCCCAGACGTTACTTTAGTTGCCATTTTGCACGTGGGAGGAAAAGTACAAAGATGTGGAATTTCACAAAACATCTTGAGCAACATTCTATCAAGCTCAGCAGGAAGATCAGCTTAGCTTGATCGATCCACCCACCCATCCACACACCCATCCATCCATCCATCCATCCATCCATCCATCCATCCATCCATCCATCCATCCATCCATCCATCCATCCATCCATCCATCCATCCATCCATCCATCCATCCATCCATCCATCCATCCATCCATCCATCCATCCATCCATCCATCCATCCATCCATCCATCCATCATCTTCCACTTAATCTCTGATCAGCGGTAAGCTAATCAGTTGGGTAGTAACTAGTTACATTTCCTCAATTACATTTACCTGAGTAACTTTTTTTGGAGAAAGACAATGTACTTTTAGGAGTATTTTTACTTTTTAATTTTATTATGAAGTATTTCTGCTCTTACTTGAGTAAAATTTCTGGATTTTCTACCCACTGAATGAAAAACAAACATGTTTTAACTAGAAATCCACCAGACACAGACACACACCTGCAGTTTGTTTGATTTTCTTTATTGAAAGAAACTGATTTGGAAAAATTTTATTTTGCCTGATTTTATTATTTTGTTTATCTATGTAAATTATTTTCATTTTGGTCCATAAAATACCAAAAATGTTTACATAATTTTATATTTTGATCCAAGAATGTAATGATGTAATTTTTAAATATACAATGATTGATAATTTGATCAGTTACTCAGTACTCGATTAGACGTTTTACCAAATAGCTTGTTACTCTTACTTGGTACTAGAGTATAACTTTTGGGTTCTCTACCATCCGTCAGGCTAACCAGAGAGGCCCAGACTTCCCTCTCTCCAGCTACATGGACCATCTTCTCCAGGGGAATCCCAAGGCGTTCCCAGTCCCTCCATCGTGTCCTGGATCTTCCTCTGGGTCTCATCCCGGCGGGTTGTTCCTCACCGAGGAGGCATCCTAACCAGATGTACAGTAGTAGTTGTCTGGATTCGGAGAGGACTACTACTCTGATCCCCTCCTGATTGACCGAGCTCCTCAACCAGACACCCTGAAGGCGAAACCAGTTTCACGATCTTGTTCTTTCGGTCACTACCCAGACATCGAGACCACAGGTGGAAGGCAGGAAAGTAGATAGATTCTTCATGACAACACACTGGTGCTGCGCTGCACCACTGCAGATGCCTACAGATCTCCTGCTTCACTATCCTGGTAATTATCAGTCCATTGCTCTACGCTTTGCTTTGTACGAAGAGTCTGGCCCTTCAGATTGAGAAACGATTGCTTGCTGGAGGAAGTTTTAAATTTTGCCCCTAACGTTTGGCTGTGGCATACGCAATGCGCCAGTTTGACGCTATGAAGCTTACTGGAAATTGCCTGCGCTGTGAACAGCGAAGAGAGAAGTACCAAGCTGAACAAGATGGCTGCTGATGTTAATTCAGAATCTGAAAGCACTGAATGGCTTCGTTCACTTCCTTGGTAAACTACAAAGCAAACTATAACTCCAAACAGAAAACTAACGCCATCGTTCACTCCTTCTGTTCTCTGATTGGCCCGGTTGAAATCTAAACTGAGCTGAATGGGAGAAATCCCAGACAGAGAACTGAAAGGAGATGAGAATTTCACATAAATATGAAGGAAGACAATAATGAGGGTATTTTTTTCCTCATCTGTAAACAAAGGTTAGATGCCTAAACTCCCCCACATCCTCCCCGATTCAGAGATTCAATCTACCTTTCTCCCTTTTCTGACTCAAAACTATGAAGTTCAGTTAATCCTAAATGCAACAGTTGCCTTTATATTTATATCAATATGATGTTAAAACTGAGACTGATGAAGAGTCTTCATGATACATCCGACTGCAGGGTTTAAACCAAAGAGTCTGAACCATCAGTAGCATGGAGAGAGGAGGAGAATTTCAGTTCATCATGAATATCATGTCTGACATGTTTGTGGTTTTTAGAACATGTAATATAAATGCTTGGAAATGAAATCTTTGCTCCTGATGTTGGTTTATAAAAAGTAAATGTACCTTTGGATCTGCAGCTGAAACAAAATACTGTATGTCTCCAAGCAATTTACAACTATTAAGTCTCATTAAAACGATAAAGTGTCCTTATTATCCATGTGCTCAAAAATGGGTCTATTTCACACAATTTACATTCTTCCACCATGGAATGCTGATAAAATACTTTCAGCTCAGAATAATAACTCACTTTGTTCCGGCCTTTTGCCCACAAACATTTAAACCCACTGAAGTTAAGCTGGTTGCCGCCAACAAACCAAAAGTTTCAAACCTCAATCAAAATCACCTTTCCATCACATTTACTCCGTTCTGACTCAAAAATAGATGACCTTTCTCCCAGCCTGTTGACACGGAGGCGGTGTGCATTTCATTGTCTCATTTCTGTGATGCAGAGATACTTGATGTCTGCCATAGTCGATTCAACCTGTCCTCCTCAATTACACACACCCGGAAAGGCTGGAGGTACCTGCTCATTCGCAGGGCTCCACCGGAGCCACAAGATATGAACAATGAACAGAGATGACATTTCTGATGTTACATTCAGCTGGTTTTGTTTTGTGAAGCAGGAACCTGTGTCATTATGTGAACACAGGCTTTTATAGGAGCGGTTCTTCCACATAATGGAAAGCACCAGGAGAAGGAGCAACAATAAAACCGATGCATAATGGCATAAAAACATGATTTTAGACGGGCAAACTTGTTAGATGCCTGCTACATTGTGCTTTGTATGGCTTTAATGATTGAATCTAATTTAACAGTTGACTCATAAAATCAGTGTAACTTCAGTGGTAGCAGCACTCTGATGGTTTGGCTCAAAATAAATCGGTTTTGACCAGTTTATTCTGAGTCATGTGTTTTATTTGTTCTTTTATATGTTTTTAATGTATTTTTAGCCTAATAGAGCGCTGCTGGGCTTCAGTCAGAAAATAAAATATCAGAAGGTTTAACTTGTTTACTGTATAACAGAGATTACAGCGATGCATTCTGGTTACAAAGAGAGCAGTTTGTTAGCATCGTGGTGAATTAAATTGAAAAATTAACACTTCCCAGTGAATAAATAAACATATACTTCAGTAGGCGTCATCTAATATTCATAAATACTGTTTAAAGCTGAGCAATATAGCTTCCACAGCTTACAGCTAAGTGCTAACGGCTAGCAGCTAAAGGCTAACATCCACACATACTTAAAGCTTAAATGATGCTAAATCGCGATCATGCTAACAAGTAAAAACGGACATTTTAAAGGCTGTAATTTCACACCCATCACTAACCAACACCATAAGAAGTGGTAAGCAACGTTTCCATATTAATTTCATGTAAATATGAACTCTACTTACATGTCAGAGACGCTGCCCGCACCGACTTCCGGTGGAAAACGTGAAAAAAGGAAGCAACGGCACAGAACACCTTCAAAATAAAAGCATAAATACAGATTTCTTAGAGCGTTAGAAGAGCAAATACGTGAAGAGCTTAGCAATTCAATTCAATAAGGTTTATTTATATAACAACCAATAGTTTGGCAAAGAGAAACAGATAATGGACCAACTTTCTAGTTTCACTTTATCTGAACAAAGAAATTAAATATTTAATCTCCAACATATTCAACACTTAAACTCAATGAATTCTAGTCAACTTTTTATATATTCTATTTTTTAAAATTCTTAGATAAAGATCTAGTTGCGGTGGAAAGCATGCGCGTTGAGCAAAACAGGACAGGTTTTATTACTTTAATAAATGAAAAGATGAAAGCGTAACCAGCTGTTTGCACCTGTAAAAGCTGGACAGAGGCCCAGACATCTCTGTTGCCATGGTGAAATTATCTTTAACATGTTTATGCATGGCCTGTATGTAGCTGCACGTGTGCATCAGGCTGTATTTTGCAGCGTGTGACAGGCTGGGAAGGGCTCAGGTGTGAGTGTGTGGGTGTAATCAGCCGCCATCGCCTTCGCTGACGGCGCTTTTACTCTTTCCGTCTGAAGACTCGATTCACCAGGAGCCAATATATTAGTGTCAGCCGGCCACAGAGATTCAGGTTCCTGTTGTGATAAAATACCACAAAGGGATGCTTCTGAAACACCATCAAGCTTTATTTTTACAACCTGGAAGTTAATGCTGAGAAAATATTTTATTTTTAATCCGTTGTTGCCATATCTAATCGGATATTTCTTTGTTCAATAAAAATAGTTTCTAATTTCCGCATTGGCTTAGAAGAATAACCTCCAAAACAAGCTGAGCAACTTCTTGTAAGTTAAATGTGCTGGGGTTTTATCTGCAGAAGTTGAGGCTTCAGAGAGATAAAATTATATCTGAAATTTGGCTCAGCGTCTTCCCTCTTCGTCTAAATAAAACCAAATGAATTATTAAGTTTTGTTCCAAAGATATGAATAATTCTGGAGATTTTCAGGTGAATAAATTCACACTGGCTTCAGCTGGTTGTCTGCAGAGATGCTGCATCACTTAAAGCCTGATTATTCTCAGGTTTCACAGTTATTACCTGCACCAATTATAGACCTTTAATTTACTGTTTTGGAAGAAAAAATATAAAAACTTATTAGCTTTTCCACCATTATTTTTAAAATAAAAAATTTTTTTCAGGTTGACTTAAGAAATCTAATTGAGTTGTGTTTTTTCTCATGTTTTACCAGTTTTCATTTATTTAAAATATCACCATGTGTTCTGTGCAACAGATACAAAATGGTGTTTATGCTTATTTGCATTTCTGTTCTTTAAAAGTAAAAACAAAGCATAAAATCTGTTTGGTATAAAGTAAAACCAGACTGAGGCTTAAATGTATGTCACATTTAAGCTGGAAAAGGCATTGAAGCACATTTTTGGATTTTAAAAATCTGGCATTCAATTATGAATTTGCCCTTTTTTTGAAAACTGGAACAGAGGCAGCTGTCGAAAGTATTTAACTTCTGGGCTTCACTTCTGACCGGAAGTAACTCTGCTCATGTCTCCGCGCTGCCAGTGCGCTCGGCGCAGACAGGAAGTATGGCAGCGTTTGTTTCCTCGTCTCTTGGAATACTGATGCTCCATCTCTCCAGCTGAGGAACCAGAAACCTGCAGAAATGCTGCCAAAAACCCCTTCAAGCTGCGCTTCCAACACCTTCTGCCAGTTCTCCCTTTTGCATATACACTCCAATTTAAGGGGCATCATTAGCTTAATAAGGCTGCTCTCCTTATGAATAAATCCATTATTGAACCATTGCTATTAAGGCCCGGTAAGCAAAGGTGTACTGCCTCCAACCTTGGATTTCTGGATATATTTAGTTACATAATTAGCTTTGAAGTCACACCTCTTGGCAGCAACGTGTTTAAACATGGATTCTGGATCCGCATCTCCACACAACGAGGCTCTATAATGATGATATTAAACAGAATATTTAAGCTTCTTATTTAAGGGAAGTTTAAGAACACACTATAAAAAGCAAACAGCATCAGTAAAACACCTTTAGGAGCGATACTGCCGGGATTTATCCAGCGCTTCCTGGCGGCTGACAGCAAACGTGAATTTAATGATGAAGCATAGTGTTCTTGGTTAGCATCCAGTATACTTTCAGATTTAATTCAAAATCCCTGCAGCTGTTTAATCTCTGCATCGCATGTTCTTACTGAGGATGGGTTGTCCAGCGCTGGTCACTGGGACTGCTTCTTCTGGAAATTATTTAAACATTTACATCAAATCAGAGGCTCTTCAATGGAATATGATTAACTTAGAGCAGATAGCAACCATTTTAAGATGTCTTTTTAATTTTTTTTTAAGTTGTCACGTTTCTGATTCACTGCCAGTTTCTGTAACTGGAAATGCTAAACATGAAATAGCTAAAATAAAGATCTGCTTCATTTTGTCAGATGTTGATGCTACAAATGACTAACAATAAACAGGAAGTAGACGGAGCAAACTAGCATGGATGAGACACCTCAGAAAAGTCCTCTGTCCGAGCTGGAGGTTCGCACTGGGAAATTTTCCAGAGTTTCATGCCTCTGGTAAGGCACAGACCCACCGATGTGTGGTGGTCTGTTCTTTAGGTCAGACCTTATTTTTTTTAAATGTGTTTCCGTTTCGCCTTCATCGCATTAAAACCACTTTAAGTGAGAGTAAAATATTTTGGGGGAAATTGAAGATTTTGAATTTTACCATTTCCATCAACCTTTTCTAAATGCTCATAAAAAAACATTTATGGGAACACAGGTAATAAACTGCTGCGTCCAAAATGCACAAAGGAACATTATCGTAGATCCTTCCTCCCGGCATCAAATTCAATGTGTCTAAATCTCTGCTGGTATTTGCAGTTTTTGCTCATTTTAAAGAACATTTCTGTTGTTCCACAGTTTTTACAGTAGCTTATTGTAAAAAGTCTTATTGAATGCATAAATATATTTTTTTTAAATGAACCTACCCAGTTGCACATTCCGTTGGATGACTTTTTTAAAAAACTACACTATATTGCCCTTACTGTACAGAATGTTATTCTTTATTCTGCTTTCATATATTTCACATCCTTTATTGTCAGGACAACAAAGGTATCTCTCTTCTTCTAATCTATATTTTATTTTCTTTCATATACTTATAAATGAATAAAGAAATAAAAATGAAATGAACAGCTCAAATTAATATAACCTCATTGTACCAGTGAATATTTCAGTCCAGTTAGGCAGCGTTTCTGCAGAATCAAACTCAACTCTGTGGACTATTGAAATGAGACATTCAGCTCATTGTTGAATTATTTCAGCTCTGCACACTTCAGTAGCTGCAGGATTGCTTGAGGTAGCACAAAGAGGCTTTGATAGCTGCTGTAACCAACAATCAGTGGGACTGATGTTCTTTGATCAGGCTGAGCTCCACTCGCTATGTGAGCCTCAAACTGGGGGTTATTTTAAGTGCTTTCTAACATGTATCCATATTCCACCATACAGGCAGGTTATCAGAAACCTCTAAGCTGCAGCAGAGGAAGAATGGATCTGAATGGAAAGTGTAAATTGTTCACATTTATTTGACAGAGAGGCGTCTTTAAAAGGGAAATCAAATAAATAATGAAATACAATCCATATATCCTCTGACGTTTGATTTATTCCAGTTAAAGGTCACTTTAATCAAACACGGCTGAAATAAATTCAAACATGAACCAGGTCAAATACCTGCTGCATAAATTTATGATTTTATAATTTATAGAACATGAATTAGTGTAAAACGTGTCTTGATAAATAAATGAAGATATTTGTATCTGTTATGGTTTTATCATGTTTCTCCTTTAAACTCGATTCCTTACTGTAAATTCCAAAACTTAAGTAAGAGTTTTTACTAATGTTACTGTAATTAAATGCTGTAACATAAATAAATCCATGCACTTTTCTACAAAATATCTTTTGAGATGTTTTTAGCTCTGTTGCCATCATCCTGCTAGCTAAGAGGAGTCTTAGCTAGCAGTCTTAGCTAGTAAGCTAAGACTCCTCCGTGCGTTTTCTCAAGGAAAAGAAATCTTTGAAGATCATAAAAACTCTGATTCATCTTGAAACGTCAGGCATGAAAGCCACAATGCTTCAGATACGTTAACTTTAACATAGGAATTGCTGGGAGAGCTAATAACTGCTTTAGAGTTACTGCTAGCTTAAACGTTAGCTGCGGTAACACTGAAACACTAATCATAACCATTAGCTCTGCTAACGCTGAAGCGCTATCATTGTATTTATCAGGAGCTAATGTGAAAGAACACAGGCTATCAGCCGATTTTAAAATATTGATGCAATGCATTATGGGTACAGAATAAACATCATTTGCTGCACCGCATCATGGTTGGACAACGTGTGGAGAGGAACTGGAACAGCTGCGTCCACTTCAAAATAAGAGCATGAATGTAAACACCTAACTACTTAAAGAAGTCGTAACATCTCAGACTTTATTCAACTGAAAATGTACAAAAAAGGCAAATAATTTAGGGTTAATAAGAATGAATGCAGGGGAACGTCAGTGCGCTAAACGTTTTCAAAGTTAGCAAAATGGCTAACGTGCTAAAACAAAAAATTAGCTCCACTTTAAGCGCATTAGTAGAAGTGTGTAAAAACCAAAAAACACCAAATATTACAACTAGTCTCGTTTCTAGTGCAAATATTTTAGCATACTTGAAATAAGACAAAATTAACTTTTCAGCAACGAGATCGGAGTCAATAATTCCTGAATATTGATTTTAAAAGTTGTTTCACTGGTAGAGTTTTCACCTGTAATATGGGAACATTGTTTTAAGTGAAACAATCTGCATATGGAACTAATACTTTTTAATCCAAATGTTACCTGTAAGCTAACTTTGTTGTATTTCAAATATGTGAATATAGCTGCACTAGAAACTCGACCAAAAATGGTCGTGACATGTTGTGTTTTTGCAGTGCAGCTATTTTCCAACTGACTGTGCTCTGAGTTCATGCTGCTGCACTAAAAGGTGCATTTATTTAACCTTTTGGGGGCTAATGCGTACCAGCGGAGGCAGTTATTTTGGAGTAAAGCATTTAAATCCTTTATTCAACCTTCAGAGGAGTTTCAGGCTACAAGGTGAAAACAGAGAGAACAAAAGAGGGTAAAAGATCAGTGAGAGACCTCTGTGGGGGACAGCAGACCAAAACAGGAATAAAGGACGATCAAAGATGAGGTAAAATGATGGATGGAGACAGTGGCAGGACTCCGCCATGCCCTCCGGTGGAGCATGGAAAGGCACAGGCAGAAAATAAGCCGAGTGCTCTCGTCTTGTCGCTTGTGACCCTGCATCACTGGCTGCAACATCGGCTCCCTCTCAGTGTGGACAAAAGCTGTTGGGAGGATCTGTGGGCTGTGCACACATTGTCATGCTGGGTTTGATTTAAAAATGGAAAATGACAGGCTTCCAACCTGATATTCAGTTCACACAGCAACACGTCTCAAGAATGAGACAAATGATTAGGTGGCGGATTGTCGGGATCCATTTGGGTAACTGGATAATCACAGTGGATGGAGGAACGGCACGCTGACCCACGTCTGATTGGAGACGGCTTTGAATTTTAACCAAGATGGCTGAGAACTGAAGGCAAACACCAGCCTCTCTTCTGACAAATATTGTCAAAAAATGTTTAAATGCAGCTTAAAAATGCAGAGTAGACTTCTTCCCCTAAAGCTCTGGCTTTTTATCTGCGATTCCCTCCTCTCAGCAGCCGAAAAAAAGAACAATCCAGACTGGGAGACAACATTAAAGATCCAGCCCTCAGGACAAACTCCTGCTGGGCTCACCTGTCAATCAAACCTCTGGCAGCGCAGCTCACTGCTGCCTGATTTCTGTTTTCAGATGACATCAGTGATAAAACGCTCAGCCATTTATCTCCAGGTTGGGCTAAAAATTACCAACAAGGCATCAGATTCTGGATGTAGCTGCTTTATCTATTGATCCTGTCAAGATGACACAAATAGAGAGCGAGACGACGACTGAATAAAAAAACCTTTCTGCTTTGAAGTTCATTTCAGAGAGCTTTATTACAAATATAAAATCATTTCGGACTCATTTTCAGAAGGTGAAAAGTTTCTTTTTGAAATGCTTGGGAGATATTTGTTCCTTCCACTAATTACAGTCAGAGTCAGAAAAACGTTGACGTCAAACAACAGCAGAAGTAACGGGGAGCAATAATGGACGCCAACGGCTACGGATTGATTTTAAAGTTGCTGAGTGATAGAAAGCAACAGTATCGGCACAAGGTCATAACGAAACAATGGACGCTAAGAAAAGGAACGCTAAGTGTTAGCGCTGCTTGCTTTTATTATTCTTTATGTGTGGAATGACGTAACGAAAAAGCTGTGAAAACAATCGGAAACATGTCAGACTTACATGAAAGAGGCTCAACATTGATTTGATCAGAACCGGGCCTTTCAGACTTCCCTGTAAAAGCTGAGTGTGACCAAAGGAAACCGGATTTGGATTGCATTCGCTCAATCGAAATGTTTTTGCTGAATTCGGATTATTTTTTACGTCGTCGTTCATACTTCTAATTAAATGCAACTACAGTCAGACTTCTGTTTACGACTCCAAAGCGATCCGCAGGAGAACGACGACGTCACGGCAACGCAACGTTTACAGAACTCATAATGGACGCCGCCATTTATGGATCGATTTTAGAGTTTATTCAGCAGTGAGAGCCAACAGTAATAAATCCAGTTCCACATACAAACGTGGCACAAATCTGATCTTTATTTTTCGGTAAAAATAAATAAATTTTTGGGCCGTTCAAACTGTGATGAAAGAATTGACTATGGGAGAAAAAAATCAGATTTACCTTGCTGGTAAGCTCAGAATATTACTTGTAAAAACTTGTTTAAAAACATGGATGACTTTTTGTTGCTCTATTACATAAAATCCTAACAAAACACACTGCTGTCTGTGGTTGGAACGAAACAAAATGTGAAAGTTTAAAGGGTAAAAATCCGCTGGAGCTCTCTTTTGTCTGCGAGATGAAAACGCTGTAAATGTTGGCATGAAGGTTTACATTTGTATTTCGTCAGTCAATTAGGTCAGGCCCTCCTGGGCGCCTGCAGCAGGCGTGCTGCGTCTCAACTCCGAGGCCCGCCGTGGCGCCGCGCCAGGCCGTCCCATCTGCCTGAGCTCCTTGGATTGTTCTGCTTCAATCACAGTTTGGCTCTGATTCACTGCAGCAAACTGCACAGGGGAGGAAGTGTTGTTCATCGGCGTTTAATGCTCAACTTCATCCACATCATTACATGAAACAAGGCCTTTCAGAGACTACTTGAACTTTATTGGCGTAGAAAAGCACATCATTGTTAAACCACTGCAGACCTGAAGTGGCGAGCAGCGTTAGCTCAGCACTCATTGGTCAGGGTGTCCGTGCATCCTTAAAATGCCTTAAAATCATAATAAAACACGTAAGTTGGTCTTAAAGACCTTAATCAAAGGCCTTAAATTATGCTGTGGCAGGACTATTTAATATAGTTTTGGTTCTTGAGGGACTTTTCTGTCAGGCAAAAGTTTTGATTAATTGATTGATTGATTGATTGATTGATTGATTGATTGATTGATTGATTGATTGATTGATTGATTGATTGATTTCTGTGGATACACTAACTAGCTGCTAATAATTGCTAATACATCTCTAGTAGCTAGCTAGCTCATTTGCAACTATAATGGGAAAGTGCAGATTTTTTGCCAGTTGCTGGATGAAGTTCATACATTGCTATGGAGATACAGGTCTTAAATTCTTATAGTTTTAAGACCTTTAGAAGGTCTTAAAGAGTCTTGAATTTGAGCTGATACTCTTTTTCATAAAATTTTTAAAATTTAGCATTAAAACCTGCAATTGGCTGTATGACGTTTGTTTTCGTCACTGGCTCACTTCTGTTGTCCATATGATGCTAGTTGCAAAAAACCTAAAACTAGGCAGTACGGGCTACCTGAAGCCAGGTTTACGGGTTCTGCTATGCTTGATTATAATGCAGCAAGTCCTCCCAACCCTTACATTTAGTTTTTTTCGTCTTAAATTTAATGTAAATGGCATTAAAAAGTCTTAAATTTGACTTTCTGAGGTCTGCAGAGTGTTGGTGCCAGTTTGACTTGGTTCTGTTGACAGTTCAGAGGTTGATCTCCAGGTAAAATCCCCGACCTGTCATCCTTTCCTTTCACACTTGACACCACTGCACTGCAGAGCCACATCAGCCTTGGCTCTGAAGAGTGAAAAAGGCTGCAGATCCTCGGTGTGAGGCTTGACTCTTCAGATTGTTGCAGAAGAAGAGGCCACAGAGGCCTTGATCCCTGCTCTGCGGAGGAAAACAGCTGGGTGTTAATTGAGACGAGGCTCCCGGAGGAACTGGACCCAGCTGCTGTTGGGTTGCCGCAGGGTTCAGGGCTCTGCAGAGTCCCAGGCTCCCAGACCTGCTGTTCACTGCTGTTAGCCACAGCACAGCAGCGAGGCTGGGTCAACAGTTCTGTGAGCTTAGCACTTAAATTTCACAATAATCCACTGTTAAGAAAAATGGTGACCAAGGGAAAAATATCCCACCTTTCATGCTTGCGCCTGTTTTTTCTGTTTAACATCTTTTGTTCCCTCATAGAGGTGCCAAAGGTTCATATGCAGACCACCAATTATCTCAGCATATTCTCCAGAAACAAATAAATTTGTTCTAAGTTGTTTTCATTGTAATACAGTTTTCTAACATTCAAAAGTCAACAATTTGATGCTTTAAATGCTAACTTTAATTTTTATTTTTTTATTTCCTAAAGCGCTTTTAGGGCAAACAAAAAAAACAAAAACAACAAAAACAAAACAAACTGTGTTTCTGCTAACTTACAATGTTTGGCGCCGTTAGCTTCTCCTAAATTATGCTAATTTACTTAGCTGTTTCTGTAAAGGTCAACATCTGCATTTAAGTTTTTGTTATTGACTGTTAAGTATTGTTCAAACAGTTAAATGTTTATTATCATGCTCTTATTTTGAAGCAGCAGTTCTGTTTCCTCTCCACATGTTCTCCAGTCGTGATGCAAATAAAGTTTATTTTGAATGCAGTGATCAGAAAATATTTAAAAATCTTTAAAAACCATTTTAAATATTTAAAAAGTCCAAGCTGACCACTTAAGATCTCTTGGGCTGTTATGTAATAATAGAAATATTTTAATTAAAACCTCAAAAAATATTGATGAGTTGGACTATCCCCATCATGCTAATTGCTTCTCATTACTAGTCATTTTGTGTATTTCTTAACCTTGAAATCAATTAAATTAATTTTTAATGTTTGATATTGACATGATATCCTATCATGTTTTAATTAACTCTCCTTTAATAATTTTTTATTGTTGCTTGTAGTGTTTTAAAAGGTTTAATGAGTTCTGATCCGTTTTCCAGTGACGGCTCTCAGCCTTGCTGTCATAATTAACAGCAGATCTTCGTCTTTATTCAGCCTCATAAATTCAATCCCTGAAAAAAAAATCCACAATTTAAGCTCTGATCTGACGCCGTTGAATTGAAGAAGGTGTAACTCGTTACGCCTGAAGAATCTGTCTAAGCCCATCATTATGATGGCATATTTATTAAACCTGTTCAGTAAAATAAATTCAAGTCACATTCATACATCAGGAGGAGGAGATCAAATGTACAATTTAACTTACTGAGGTAGATCAAAAAGAAAAACTTTACTTGGTCAATTTGTTTTTGCATAAACACGTCTCTTAGCTCAAACTATCGGACAGTTTTTCGTAATAAACATGAGATTTTCGCTAATTTTCTATTTACAGTTCAATATTTCTGAATTTTTCTGGAAAATGTACCAATATTCTTATTTTTTTAACGAGCATTTCTAAAATATTTAAAAGAAAATGCAGCTTGGGAAGCTAAAGACACGACCTGACACAGAGCTGGCTGGTATTCATTTACCAAACAGCCAATCCAGTTGCACCATTCAGTTTCCTTGAATCTGATTGGCTGAAGCCTCAGCTCTAATGATAAGGAAGACTGACCATGCTAACACCACGGTAGTGCTAACACTCTTTCTATTAACGCATATTAAGGTATATTTGGTGTTTACATAATTAAAATAGTCCGTTATTAGTGTTTTTAGAGGGATATAATATATCCAAATGAAAGAAATTTAATGTTTATCATCAGTGGTGGGCTAATCCGCTAATAATGGAGCAAATTTGTAGCTAATTTACTTTGCTTTTAAAATATGTAGCATACTTAGCTTCCCCTAAATTATTATTTTTTTGTAGATAAATTCTAAAGCGCTAATTTATTTGGCTGTTTTATAAACTTTCAGTTGAATAAAGTTTGACATCTGTGATGAAGTTTTGGTTATCGACTGTTAAGAATTATTCAAGTATCCTAAAATTTACATTTCTGCTCTTATTTTGAAGTGCAGGAAGACAGTAGTTCTGCTTCCTCTTTTCACATTCTATAATTTTTTTCCCCCCCAATAACTTTGTTTAAAATAGGAAACATACAGGAACAGAATAAAACACAGTCAGATAAATACCTAGGGATGTTATAAAATGTGTAAATTATAAATGTCAAAATTTAATTGTGCTTCAGGGATCAAATTGCAATTAAAGTTAGCGCTTCAGCATTAGCTTGTGCTAAGGGCTTCAGGGTTAGCATAGCTATCTTTTAGTTATTTTGTGAGCAGTGTTCAGCATGTCTGAATCTAATAGTTTAATTTCTTCAGCCTGTCTCCCAGTTCTGCTGCTAATAACACATTTATTTTAATCAGCCGTGTTCAAACAGCGAAACATTTCAGACATGAAGGACACAGTACTCAAGGCCCAGAACTGCCAACCGGTGTGTAAACACTGAAAAGAAGGTTACAATTATTTCCTCAAGCAAACTGGGAGGTGCCTTCCCACCAAACGCAGCAGGAGAGATGCGGCTAAAAGCTCTTTGAGTTCAGAATGAGTCAGTAATGAGTGTTTTAGAGGGCGTGTTCTGCTGTGTTTCTCAGCTGTTGCATTAAAATTACCAATGAAAAGCTGCTTACTAAAAGTCAACAAAAGCAAGTTGTAATTAAACTAGTTAAAGTATGTAAAAGTGAGTCGATACGTTCATGTTTTGGTCCACCTGCAAGCAGCAGCTCCTTAAATATGTTCCCATGTTAGTGAGTTTCACTCCAGTAGACTCAGTTTGATTGGTACAGCAGTGCATTAGGGCCATTGAAAAAACCCAAGAGTAAACTCAAAAAATTTTTGATTAATTTCAGAAATTTCTAGGAAAAACTTTTTCTAGAAATTTCAGAGTTTTTTCCAGCAGATTTTCACGTTTTTTGTGTTTTTTCTTGAAAGTTTCTGAGTCTGATCTAAAAGAGTTTGGGGCAGAAACTTACTTCTTTTTTTTCTATCTACAATGGTCTTAATATGTCGTCGTAGATTTGGGACCAAAGTTGCAACATTTGTTACATTACAAAGGTTTGGTTGGTTCTGAAACCAACCAAACCTTCTAAAAAACCTGTTCCCCTCCTCGCCTGTGGGGGCGCTGCACCACGAATCACTGAAGGAAACAACATATAAACCTCAGAGGAAGACACCGAACTCTACAGATTTTAGTGATTGTAGCAGCCATTTCTTCCGCTAATCCTAAGCTACCCCATTTGTTACCCAGAATGCCCTGCGCTGTAGTCCACTTCCTGCTTTTTGAGTCCGTTTGGTGTTCACATATGCGTTCAAACCAACCAGAGTTCACTTCAACCAAACCCAGACTGAGGTTTGTAGGCTGACCAGAGTTCGGTTGTTTGGTCCGATTAGCATTCACTCCTCCACGAACGAACCGGACTGTCTAGATAAACGGACTGGAGTTGGACTGAAGTGAACTAAACGGGGCTTAGAAACTCTTTTCAATCTCCTGCTAAAGCCATGGGAGCATTTACTTGAATAGAGTGTGTTTGGAAATTGTTTCCAAACACACTCTATTCAATGATTTTCACTAATAATCCAGGTTTCATCCATTATCAACCCAATTTGAAACTTGTAGGCAGAAAAATGTCCTCCATTAAAGATGTGCTCATAAGTTTGACATTAAAATCCATTTTTCTGTAAAAATATTTAGTTTATGTGTGAAACCTGACTCTCATGGCGAGCTGGAGCCGCTGAAAGCAGCTCTTTAGGTCTGTTTATTTCATTTCTTCATTTCTTTTTAGCAAAGTGGGAAAAATGGAGATGCCAAAAACCGTCTGGCTCTTTAAAAACACGAAGGCTCTGCTTCTCATCGCTGCTACACAAAACAAATTCTCGTCATCTGTCATGTTGGTGGATTTCTGTCCGGCCCGCATTACCAAAAAGAAAGAAAGAAAGAAAGAAATCTCGCCTGCAGGTTTATTTATATTTCCCGTAAACGGTCCCTCCTTCATTCAGGCGTCGGCCAATAGGATTCCTGCGTGGCCCACATCCTGATCGAAACGCAGCGGCGGCGGCGGAGGCGGCGGCGGCGCACACATAAATCCTTTTTATTTCCTGACATACGCATGAAAATGATTCTGTCACTGCTGCACACATGAAAATAAAAACAGACCTAATTTATGAAGTCATGCTATCAATACAGGAGAATAAAGGAAGCAGTTTAGATTTTAATCTTAACTGTTCGTATTAACGTAAATATTATTGTTCACATTTTCTGAAAATAGTTTCTTCTGTTCAGTATTTATTACCCAATTGATGTGCAAATAATCACAATACTTTGAAAGTTTTGAATTCTGCACTTAAAAATGAATCAAAATGGGAAAACTAAAACTATTAATATAACTAATAAAAACTAAAGTAATACTCAATAATATTTAACTAATAAAACCAGCAAACAGACTCTAAAACCTAAATAAAACTAAACTACAATGAATACAATCTTTATCCACATAAATAAACCTCCATGTTTGATTCCTAACAGGAAGTCATTGTCGTATTGAAGCAATCTGATTGGCTAACAGGTTTTAGCGTTGCGCTGCACTGCCCCCTATAGGTCTGGCATGTTTGTAGCAACGCTCAAGGTCGGATTTGTGTTGGTTTTGTGGATGAAAACGTTTTTGTGTACAATACTGTTTTTTTAGCAATGTGGTGCAGGTATTACTTTTATAAAGAATAAGAAGTGATATAACAAACTTCTGGCTGTGGAAACACAAAGAGGAAAGAATTTATTTACAGCATTAATTTTTGATTGAGCAAATAAAAAAAAACATTTCTGCATGAGAAGATTTTATGAAAATAAAACGACAGCGAGAGAAAAATCCACCCGTAACTAAATATTTTCTTACTAAATTGCATTTTATTTGGACCAAATTAGCTTTTCAATTCTAGTTTTTTAGTAAATCAGTAAAATGGAGTCAATGACAACCAGAAACAATTTGACATAGTGTGGAAAAAAGTGATGTTTTGGAAACGCAGAAGGTTTTTTATTCAACAATTGAAGGTTTATCTGAAATTCGCGTGTTGCTGTGGATGAAGGCGAAGCAGAATAATGAACTGCTGCAGATCCTGTTTAAGAAGCTGCAGCTAATTTAGTGAAACGGGTCTAATCCTCAGCTCAAACAGGCCCATGTTGGTTCTGCTGCCTCTCCGGCGCCAGGAGCCACCGGGTCCCCGGATCACGCCTGGGTGTCAAACACCGGCGCTTCAGCACAAATCTGATTCTTCTGCCTCATCAGAGCATTCTGACTTTTCCTCCCACGGTTATTAAGATGATTATTTATACGACCAAAACACAAACCGAGACTCACCGAGTCCAAATCCCACAGCGGATCCAAAGGGAAACATCTCAGTGTAATCAAACAAATATTTATCCGCCCTTATTCAGAAACATGTTGAGTTATTACTGCAGGGATCAAAAGAGATTTGAAATCATTAGACAATAAAGCAGCTGCAGTGTTTAGTTAATCTGTTTGTTCTGGGGAAATGGACTGATGATGCTAAAACTAGAAGCTGTTAGCCGTTTACAGGCCGTGACGTGAAGCACCAAAACGAATTATTTTATGCAGTTTGCAGGTTCAGAGGACGTCACGCTACGTCAGCATCCACTGGACTGCCATCAAAAAAGAGTCAAAAGTATTTGGTAAAAAAATCTACTCAAGTATGGAGTAACTGATCAAATTATCAATCATTTAATATTTAAAAATTACACCATCAAATAGACCAAAATATAAAGTTGAGTGGAAATGTTGGATTTTCTCTTAAAACATTTAGCTTTATCTTGAATGGCCAGAAAAATAGAACTAAAACAGCGAGAAGCTCCCTGCAGTCAAAATGTCTGCTGATTGTGAGCAAAATAACTAGAAATGATCATATTTCCTTAATTCATTAAATTGAACTCATCTGTGCTAACTAGACTCAACCAATCAGAGCCAGAAGATAGTTGTCAATCACAATCTAGTGTGGCGCTGCTCATCCTCTCTTTCCCCCCCTTGTTCTATGCTAAATTGTAGCTAGTATAGCTTGTTGTGAATGCTCAGTCTAGTTAGGGTGCGCGCGCGTTCGCCGTGTTCACAAATAAATAAATCCTCTACAGTTATTTAAGGAAGTTTGTCTCAAAAACAAAACAGGTAATAATAAGTTATTGGTAGCAATGGCCACACTTTAGCTAAACCGCTAATGCGCTAACAGTGGAGCTAATGTTTTGTTTAGCGCTTTGGTTACCTTGAAAACATTCCCCTAAGTTAATTTAAATCCTACAGGGATTGGCTGTTTTGTAAACTTTCAGTTTGTTTTAAAGTTTTTAAAGTCCATGTAACGTAAAACCCAAAAACATCCCCAACAGAACCTCGCAGTATTTTAGGTTCTCATGTGAAAATTTCAATATTCGAGAAGAGAGTCTGATCCTCAGGAAGGATTACGGTGAATTTCAACACATTGATTTACCTGGCTTAGTTATTCATCCTGTAAGAAGCTGCATTATCGTTACTGTTTCCCACAACTTTAGAGAGCGTCTCCTCTCATGATCACCCGGTAAATTGGCGTTCGCCTCTGGAATGCTAATGAGCCGGCTTGTTTGAGGTTTGTGAACGCAGCAGCCATTGTGATGCAAATTTCCACTGCTGCTCCAGAGCAAAGAAAGTCTGAAATACCTGACATCAGATTTTCCCAATTAAAGTGCCATTGATTTGTTTATGAAATAATCCCAGCGCTCTTGCCCACTTCAAGCAACGAGATGATATGAAAACATGCGGCGCTTTCATATGCAAATGTTGCATAAGGGGATATAAAACAGTCTGTTTTCCTACGGCTGCGACAAAAGATGCAGCTTAGCACAAAACACTCCATTAAAACGGTTTAAGCTGGTTCTGGTGAACCCGTTTGACAGCGCCGCCCACGCTGGAAGCAGCAAAGCTTTTAAATATCCGTCAGGCGTTTTTCTGAACTTTTCGCCTCGGGGTCAGCTGCCTCTCAGGCCTTCTCAGATCCACCTTTCTTCTGTTTTCTCTAAAAGACTCACTCTGATGACTGTCATTTTCTCTTAAAGGTAAATAATTCGACCCTTTTCTGACCCGGCTGTGTTTTTAGAGCCGTTTCATGATGTTGAAACGTTAAACTTTTGTGTTTTTCTTGAGAAAATGCTGCCAGTGAACAGGTTTACTAAATGACCCAAAAACAATTTCAATGCAAAAGCCAGAAGCAATAAACTGAAACTAAAAGACGGCTTCATTTGATGTGCCGTTTTCTCAGAGCTCCTTTCAGTCTTTGAATTTTAAATCTTGACAATTTAATGTCTGTACGCAGAAAACAAGAAACACAAGCAGTTACGGTTTGTTTACAATAACAAATGAATAATTATGTTTACAGCTGTGTTGCAGGTGGAAACAACGATGTGATACGTAATCAGATTACATGGATATGATCAGGGACTGAATCTGTTCGCAGCTGATTCGCTCGTCAACATGTGAGAGCAGAGATCAGGAAGCTGCAAAATGTTGAGACTAAATCGAAGAAATGGAGCAAAAGTAACAATAATTCAGTATCAGCAGACAGGAAACACTGCAAAACCTTTCAACATGGCCGACTCAAACAGCGTTAGCTTCTGGGCGCGAAATCACAGTTTTTAAATGTTAAAAAACATCAACTTTCACAAAGATTTTTCTAATTTTTCTTTGTTCAGAATAAATGTTATGTTTGTTTGGCATAAATGCTGCATCAAACCTTCTGATTTTAGTTTGCCCCGCTATGCTAGCTTGACTAGCATGTCAAATAATATTTAAAAAGTTGCTTTAACTTATATTTTAGATTAATGACTGAGCAATAGATTTTATTTTATGATAAAAAATGTATTATCTTATTATAATGTATTAATTTTTCCCTCATGTCTCTGCCTCCCACTGCACACTGTAAAAACACCAAATCTTAGTATTTTTGCTGTAGTTTAATTCATAAATAACTTATTGATCCCAAAAGGAAATTAAATAATTACTAATTATTTAAATTATTAAATAAGTATTTAATAAATAGTATAATATTGAGTTAAGTAAATATTTTTTATTATTACTTTTAAATTAAATGTATTATTTAATTTTATTTAAATGCTTAAATATAAATATATATTTAAATATGTCATTTAAATACTTCAATAATTTATTAATTACATTTATATTTTATTTAATGATTATTAAACAAATAATCATTAAATAAAATATTATTTAATATTTTATCAAATATTTTGCAAGTAACTTTTCAGGAAGGTTTAGGTTATAGATATAAAAAGATATAAAAAAGAACTGGTTTTTAAAATTAATATGAAATAATTATCTTCTTTATCTTGCTAAAAAGTTACTTATAATTTAGTTTTATCTTATTTCAGCTGTACTAACACATTTGCAGTAGAAAATAAAAATACTTCAGTTTTGTGTTTTTGCAGTGGAATCATTGAAAACATTTCAGTTTCATTGATTAAACTTTAACTTCTGTGTCTTTAACATAATGTGGTTATGAAACAGCGGAAGTGGATCCTAAGCAGAGTAATAAATCCTTACAGAACTTAAACGATGCGATGAGAATGGATCGGAACGACTCTCTGGACGATCCAGAGTCAGGTTGTGATCCTGCAGCTTTTCTTTTCTTTAACATCTTCGTGTCACGGGGGGAAAGCTGTTCAGAATATGCGCCGGCTCACGCCGGACCTTTGTTTAGCACGGCGACACTTTATTGTGTTTGGGAACTAATTGCTTGCTTGCTCATCGCCTAGTCCCAAAACTAATTTTGCTGCTTTGTCCTTCCTGGTGTCCCATTATCAAAGGCTCCGTTTGCTTTGCTGCTCTGGTCCGACTGGTGATGATTAACAACCTGTTAGATTCTCTGTTTCTTTCTGTGCTTTTCTTCACTTTGTTTACTTCTCACCACTAAAATCAGCTTTACGTTTGAGTCTCCAGACAAACATGTACCATAAAATAATTTACCATAAAATGCACAAATATGCACCGTAGACACGCTTTAATGTTAGCGCAGAAGCTAACATCCATAGCGTTAGCTTCTGTTAGCTTAGACAGTTTAAATTATTTTATGACAACAGCGCTCGCACAGGAGCCATGAAATAAATGAATGCACATATATTTTTGAATAAAAAGTTCCTTTGAATGGACATTTTAATAACTAAACTTGGGTAAGGTCTTTAATGTTGCTTTCCGGTATTCTCTGTTCAATTTGCAACTAAGATGGCTACATTCGTTGCATTTCCAGCTGCTGTTGTTCTCTTTCTCTGAACCAAGTCAAACCAAACCAACCCTTTGAGCAACCTGTTCCCCTCCTGGCCTGTGGGGGCGCTGCACCAAGAACCACTGAAGGAATCCACACAAAAACCTCTGAAGAAGAGACTGAGCGCAACTTCCTTCTTCACAAAATGGAAGCAAAAATGGAGGCGTCAGATTTTAGCGGTTGTAGGATTTTGAGCCATTTCTCCCGCTAGCACTAGGCTAACACATAATGTTTTGGTTTCATTTACCCAAAATGCCCTGCTCTGTAGTCCACTTCCTGCTTTTGGAGCAATCTCTGGTCTGCTTGGTGTTCACATAGGCATTCAAACTGAACCAGAGTTCACTTCAACCAGACTGAGACCAAGGTTTGGACGACCAGAGGAGGATTTTTTGATTCGATTAGCATCCATGCCTCCCCAAACGAACCGGACTTTCTAGACAAACGGACTGGAGTTGGATTAAAGCGAACTATCCATCCATCCATCCATTTTCTGTTCACCCTTTCCCTAATGGGGTCGGGAGGGTTGGTGGTCCAGCTACGTTCCGGGCGAGAGGCGGGGTCACCTGGACAGGTCGCCAGTCTGTCGCAGTAAAGCGAACTAAACATAATTGTATCAAGTTTCTATGTTCGTTAGCCACCATGCTAGTGTTTACATTCTACATCTGCACCATACAGTGTAAAACACAACATGCATTAATCGTTTGCTTCTGAAGTTTTCTGATGACCACAGTGAAAAATAACCATAAATTATCACACAAATACAGTTTATTGTTGGTAACTCAAACTTTACCCAAAATAAACATCAAATAAAGGCAAATCCTTTTCCATAGTAGTTCTTCCTTTGTTCCCTCCTTCCTAACTGATTGTGTTATTTTTGTTTTGCCAGATGTTCGTAGTGATGACTACTAAACTCCCGCGGTGTGATGGAGTTTCAGTTCATCCGCAGTAACCATAAACACGAGGAGGGAAACGTCTGCAGACTCAAACTGAGTCCAGACGAACACCCGAAGAGCCGAGCAACTGTCACCGACAATCACAAAAGAATAATATTCTCACAACAAACACAAATATGAATGCAGCATATGCCTCCCAAACACTAAAGGAGGTTTTCTACAAAACAGCAGCTGTTACTGAGAGGCAGGAAACATTTTCTTCTCATGTGGTAAAATTTGGTCTTTTTCTCGTTTTCTCTGTTACAATAAAATAATCTGTGGCTGTTTGCTGGGAGGTAAACAGTAAAAACAGGATTAATATTTGGAGATTCTGGTGGAAAAGAGCAACTGGAAACATTTATGGTCCCTGAAAGCTGGAAAATGTATTTATTCGCTAAAGATGACAGTTTGATGAACGACTGAACTGAAAGATACGATGATTATTGATTATCTTTTAGCTAGTTAAATGACGTTTATTTGTGTAAAACTTTTCAGCTACAAGATGTGTTTCCACTGACAATTAAATTACAGAAATTCAAATTACAAAAATAAATTTTGAAACACCAAATTATAAAATAACAAGTTTTTTTTTAATAAGACGTTTTTGTGCTAGAATAAAGTTAATCAAAACTGCAAAGAAAAAAACTTTTTTCAATCAAAGGAGTCACATGTTCAACAAAAGGATGTTACTACTGGCAGAAATGATGAAGAAGACAACAGGAAGTGGTTGGAGGATGAAGACTCAGCATGATTTTTTTTGCAACATATAATGTAAACAAACTTTTTTGAGGTTTGATTTTAATTATGTTTCTTATTTAATGGAAAATTGTGGGTTTTTTTTAAATTAGCAGAATATTGATAAAGTTTTGCTCATATTTGTAGAGAAATGAAGCTATTGAGAAGAAACAAGCAACAAACATAACATTTTGTCAAATGCCAACATCAAATATTTAGATCAATATCCCATTTATTATTAATTATTATGTTATAAATCAATAACAACCCAACAGGAGGGTTTTTAGCTTTGATTTAAAAGAACTCCAGATCTTCATTAAAACGAATATTTCTGCCACGTTGTTTAAAAAAATACCATGACAGAATTTTTCAAAAACGTTTTCATGCACATGAACCAACACAAATCTGTTGTCCTTTAATAAATACGCTCTTCACCAACCTTACAAAGCCGGTTGAACGGCTGCTATATTATCAGACATGAAAATTGAGCAGCGTCCAAACAACCCGGAACATTACTAAAAAGTTAGGGAGCTAACATGTCCGTCTAGCACGTTTCTCCCACGCTCTCTACAGAGAAGCCGTGGCGCATACTTCTGACATCATTAGCAATACTAGAGTATCTTAAAGAGACACTACACAATTACGGCTGTTACAGCGCCTGACTACGGCCAAATATGGTAATAGGCAATCAGAAAGGTTCGGCTGAGGAGGCCGTGTGTGTGAAAGCGGCCCAGCCTCACCCAGACTCTACCTCCAGTGGCCCCCGGGTAAATTGAGCTTCAGACCCCTGGTCTAGCATGTTTGTAGAGGTCTAATTGATCAAATTGAACTATGAACTTCAACAGGTGAACTTAATGTGACCTTCTCTGAACCTTTGCATGCGCATTTTGAACTGTTCAGTGTTTCAGCCTTTTATGCACAACTTACAGTTCTCTAACAAAAAAAATTCACAACAGATGTTTGGTTCATGAAGAGACAGAATAAAACATAAAACAGAAACTCCTCGCAATTATGGAGCTTAAAATAGAGAAACAATGAAGAAACAATTATTCTGAAAAAAATAATACCATTCTCATTGAATAATTCAGTGATTCGACTTCACTTAGTTAATTATGGTTAGGGTTAGGCGTAGCAAAAACGAATAGAAGTCAATACAAAATCCTCAGTTTGCACAAAAGTACAAGGATGTTTATTTGCACATTAAATTAATATGTTTTAAATGGAAAAAAAAACAACCAGCATTGATGTGGCTTCTCATTTTAAAACGTAGAACAACCATGCATTCAGTGAATCACATTATTATGTTACCTGTTTGTAAGGGAGAGGCTGCCGCCGCCAGTGTCAGCTTGCGATGCCGAGTGTAAGGTTTCTTCAGCAAAGAGAGGAAAAGAAGTGATCTTCACGTTTGCAGGTAAGTTTTCTACATTTAAAACAAAGTATTTAGCTTGATTTATTTTGTGTGGAAAAGTTGACATCCTCCACATGAACAGAGTTGTTTCCAACCCTTAAACAGAAATAACATGCTGATTAAAATCCCTTTAAATATACTGTCAATATGTTTTTTACATACTTGTTAATTCAAATTCAAAAATACTTAATTGATTCCAAAAGCAAATTAAATGTTTTTTGTAACTAATATTAATTCAAATTCTTCAAAGAGTTATTGTAGACAGTGATGACTTTTGGCAGGAAAGATTTCTTGTAGCGGTCTGCATTGCAGCAAATTTGAAGAAGCCTCTGACTGAAGACACTCTATTTTCCCAAAGCAATCTCATGAAGAGGATATGTTAGAGTGAAACAGATAAAGAGTGAAAATATCGATCTGCTTCAGCTCCTTCCAGTGCTGCTATTGCCATCTGAAGAAATGGTCACAAAGTGTGCATGATCTGGTCAAAAACAGCCAATCAGAACCAGAAGGAGGGCCAAAGTGCTGTCAATCAAGCTCCTGTACACTGCTTAGTGTATTAATGGAGGAGGAACAACTTACAGTTTCAGGAAAAACTGTTATCTGCCATGCTAACTAGCTTTAGCATTCCTGGCAGACTCTATCTAGCACAGTGACGTGCGGTCAGGGGAGGCAGGTGAGGCAGAGCCTCACCTGTAATCATGGAAAAATAATAATGATAAAATCATTGGGGCCTGCCATGCAAAGCAATGGCAGGAACCTATTACTATTGTCGGAGAAAGTGTTTCTTTCTTCTTCTTTATTTTTCTTCCGTAACCGTTAATGCGGCTCGTACCGCTGGGTGCACACCTACAAATGAGGTATCAAAACGTGCAGAAAATTCACGCCATTCCAGCTATTACTTTTGGTGGGATTTGGGCTTAACGTGGCGACATAATTCGCAAAAAACTACGAAAAAAACCCCATTATAAGTCAATGGGAAAAATCCTAGAAATACCCTATTTTTGAGGATTTTCTGTGTCGTCACAAATTCACCTAGAAATGCCATTCAAATTTCATTTTGTAGATACGTCTGTGATCTCTTCGAAAGTGAAGACGGCTCGTCGATACCAGTTACGGTTTGTCCACAATTTGTCTCTAAGCGACCCAAAGTTTCTCATTTTTCCTAAAGTTAGAGTGCGTCTCTGGCTGATTAGAGTGAGAGATGAAGACAACTTTTTCAGCCCAAATCATTTTTGAAATCGCCATCACGGCCACAAATATCGCACGATTAGTATCAAAATCGGTCCTGACATTGATACGCCTGTCTGCTCCGGTAAAATGTTTTCGAAATTTATCTAGACCGTACGGTTTTCTGTCACGGTGCTTCAGAGCAAAGTCATGCAACAGGATTTTCTGAGGCTCTCAGGCTCTTTCAGTAACACTTCACACCTTGGTGTGAAACTTATTTAACATAGCAACGGATCTCAAGAGGCTATTGGCTGCTGGTTTGGACTACAAATACGCATCACTGTAGTTCTATCTATAGTGGACCCCTCAGTTGAAACAGATCAGGACTGAACTGGCCTTTAGAACTAATTGCTGCTATGGGCTGTATATAACTGATTTAACTCAGTAACTGTTACACATGGTATTAGTTTGGCCCTTTGAAATGAAGCTTAACAAAAATTTCAAAATAAAAGCCTTGAATATTTTTACATCAGAAAATTGCTCTTTTGAGCTTTATATAACTGATTTAACCCAGCAATTGTTACACATGGGATTAGTGTGGCAATTTAAAATTAAGCTTGATGAAAATTTCAAAATAAAAGCCTTGAATATTTTTACATCAGGTAATTGCTGTTTTTGGCTTTATTTGACTTTTTCATCCAAAGCACTGTTACACATGGTATTAGTTTGGCCCTTTGAAATGAAGCATACTGAAAATTTCAAAATAAAAGCCTTGAATATTTTTACATCAACTACTTGCGTTTTCAGCATTATATAACTGATTTAACCCAATGACTATTACACATGGGATTAAAATAGACTGTTTTGCATGAGCAGCAGATAGATCCTCTATTGCACATGTGTCAAACTCAAGGCCCGCGGGCCACATGTGGCCCGCTACGTCATTTTATGTGGCCCTCTCCCCCCTACCACCGTTTTACAGCCCCATTGATTGACTTAAAATGGGTTTTGAGCACGAATTGACTACAAACTACATATCCCATAATGCCTTCCGATTCTTACCAACCAACATTACGGCTTCTCGCCACTAGAGTGCAGCAGAGTCACCTCAAGCTGATTATTAATTTTCCCAGCGAATAAAACTGAAACATCGACAAGCTAACAAGCTAAAGAGCGAAGTCCCGTGATGTTTCAATCGAGGACTTTTACCGTCTACTGCCCCCTGATTTGATGCCACAGCTTCGACTCCATGCAGCTCGTGTTTTGTCCACGTTTGGAAGCACCTATCTGTGCGAACAGATGTTTTCAATAATGACTTTAAACAAGACCAAGCACAGATCGCGCATTACTGACGAAAACCTACACGCCGTTTTGCGGATTGCCACAGAATAGAACTAAAACCAGACATGGACGAACTGACCAGGGGAAAACGGTGCCTGACATCCGGCCAGAAAACATTGGTAAGCACAAACAAACTACATTTAAATAGAATGAATGTAAAACCAAAACTCAGTATACTGGAATATGCATATAGTTTATTGATTTTGCTTGTGTTTTGTTTATTTACAGAACACAACACAATGAGGATGTGTGTGAGTTGGTGACAGGGTGAAGAGGGATCAGCGTTGTGTTCAAGGACAGGCAACATCACCTCATTGTTTTGTTCTTATGTGAAATGCATGTTCGTTGCGTAATAAATAACGAAAAGGTTTTGTGAATGAAGTTGAGAGTTAATATCAAAACTTGTTTTTTATTATTTGTCTGCTTATCTTCAAAGCAGACAAAGAATAATTTTCCCAGCGAATAAAACTGAAACATCGACAAGCTAACGAGCTAAAGAGCGAAGTTTAGCTGAGCAGTTTAAAAATACTGAGCATATTTTTAAACTGCTCAGTTTAAAAATACTGTAATTTTTAAACTGAGCAGTAATTTTACATCCATGCAAACTCAAATGTAATATTTAAAACTTGAATACATAAAATCAGTTATTTAACAATATGAGGTGTTGTTTAAAAATAAAAAAGATAGCAATTTCTTTTTATTGCAGAGACATTAGATTCTTAAATTTATGGTATTCTTTAAATGTTGTAATTTTGGTTCATTGTAAACTTTACCTGTAAAAAGTTTGTAGAAATCTTTAACATAAGGTCAATATATATTTTTAAACTGTAATATGTTGTGTGTGTGCGTTATTGAAAATTTATATTTGTGACAATCATTAGGTAAATGCTAATGAACTGCCTTCCTGCAGTTTATGAGCATTGAACTGTTACTAAACAGTTCAATGCAAGGTTCATTAGCGTTAGCATTTTAGCTTCAATAAGCTATTAGCTATTTATTTTACTTTTTAGCAATGTTTAGTATACTGAATGGAGTAAATCAATTACAGAAAATATCCTAGTGATTTCCCACATACTGATGAAAGCAATGACGCAAACATTAGCGTTTCTGCTGATTTTAGCTGATATACTTACTTTATAATACTGAACGGTGCACGTCCGCCTTACTTAACGTTCTTGCGATTCTCCGCGTGCCACTGATTACGTTGCGGCGTTCTTTAGCGTCGATGCCGATTTGTAGCGTGACAACGCCGGGCCCAGACCCACGGGCGCGCCTTGGCAGGCCCCGGCTAAATTTCTTCCGAAATTTTCTAGTTTATATTGCTATTTTCACCCTGTGGTTTGTACTATACCTATTTTTCATTTAATTTAAAAAAGTTCAGATTATTTTTTCTTCAAAATCGCTGAATTTCTGCATTTTCCCATTCAAATGCTCGGAAGCGAAGCTGGTGAGGCAGCAGCGAGCTGAGCCTCACCTGGGATTGCGCAACTTCTCGCTAACTGCACTGGCTGCCATTCTGAGAGCGTGTTCGCCAATAAAATGGCTAAAAAAACATTTAATGTATGAGCTGATTTTCCATAATTTAACTTATGTATATAATGTACAGTGGGTTTTTTTTGTCACCAATTGTGTGTGTAACGTGTTTCATGTGCTGAAGAGCGATCAAAAACGGCAGAGAACAGATTCGAGGTGAGGCAGGCAGTTCTCTTGCCTCATGGCAGGAGGCGCTCATGATCCCAGACATTGTGATTCCACAACTGCAGAGTAAGATACTGTAAGCGAGCTAGCCATGGAGCTAGCCATACAATAAGGTCAAGTGCAGCGATATATTTATAGTTTTCTCCTCTTACCACAGCAATTAATAATCGCAAAATAATACTAAAACCATACTACTGCAACAGACTGAATGTTCTGCTTTTTGCGTGAGAAATATTTGAGTGTTTTTTATTGTGTCGTTGTTGTCAGTTGCTATGGCAACGAGTCTGTGCGTAGCTGCGCTGATACCGAGCGACAAAAGACGTGGTTTTGAGTTGTACTTTAACGGGTTTCCCCTTCGCTGTGGAGCACAGCACGAAATGAATAATATCTACATGTCCAAGTTTGATTGAGTGAACGGAAATAGTCTTTTTGCCCTCCAGCGTTGTCCACATGCGCGCAATTTCCTTACATAAACAACATGCAGGGGGTCTATATTTGTAAATCTGAATATGATTAAGTCAGTGCCTCACCAGCTATGAACCTCACCGCACGTCCCTGATCTAGCAGGAATAAGCCGTAGTATATACAAGAGTGTATTAGAACAAAAAAGGAGTAAATTTCCATTAAAAAGCTGAAAAAAATATTAACTTAATCTCAAAAATTTTGTAGAAAAAAACTTTAACATTTCTGAGTTTCAAAAGTCTAGAACAAATTAGAAAAACTCTGAAATTTTCAGATTAACCTAAAAAACCCCCCAAAAACAACAGCAAAAAAAACCTTGACAATTTCTGGGTTTGAAATGTCTAAAACGGGTCACCGACCTTTTTCAGACTGGGAGCTACTTCACGGGTCCAGAGTAACACGAAGGGCTACTTATTGATACAGACATAAATGTTCTTGGCTCAGCCTTTATAACAATAATATATATACTGTATATACGATTACATGCTGCCTGATCATATTAATGTTAGGGACTACTCACAGTAGTTATCAGTAATAATTTACCATGGCAGATATGGTTAATTGCTATATTGTGATCAGAAGTTCTTGGCTCAGAGTTTTAAGTTTGATTCCCTTTTGGAGATTTTCTGTGTGATGATAAATTGCCCACCAGTGACTGAGAGTCTGGATTGGTGCTGCAGCTGCACGGCTGGACGAACTGAGTACCTTGAGATTTTCCTTTGAATAAAAAAAAAGAAAAGAATAGTTCTTGTTTTATTATCTAACCCTCTTTACTATTAACAAAATTGTGGAGAAAAAAATATATTTTGTGTCCAAAGATATTGTACACACAGCTGTGTAGAGTCTGTGGGGGTGAGGTGGGGCATAAAGCCTAAATCTGATTGGTCAGTTTGCTTTTGTTTATTTCACGGGTTGGCGTTTTTCTGTAAGCTAAACATGAATGAGTGGAGTTTGAACCTCCCGTAGTTCTAAGATCCCGCCTGAGCTTCTTACAGTGTGCGGTTCTGGCGGGTCGCCGGTTTATTTGCTTTTTTGAGGTTTCGCCAACTGAATAACTGACGGGTCACCCGCTGGCCGACACCAGCAGATGTGCTGGGGGAAACCCTGGATATATGTATAAACATCAATGACTCCTGGATTTCTGGATTTCTCACCCCGTCTCTAAGGAGACCCTACGGAGAAAACCCCTCCAGGATAACAAGGCAGTTCCCAGGAGGGGCACTCTCCAGTACCCCCTCCAAGGACTTAAAAAGGCTGGGTAAACAGTCAGAACCCGACCCAAACCCGTAGGTAGAGGGAGAGGCTGTCCTCGTGTTCACCCCAACGTACAGGCACCAAGACGGGAGGCAACAAGTCAGCCCACTCCTGCCCAGCGCCTCTCACAAGGGGCAACTCCAGGGTGGGAGAACATTCAACCCGAAGAGTTTTTGCGGCGCTAGTGGCTCGTATTTTTCTGACAGTAGGCAGACAGGAAGGAGGGCGAGGAGAGGGGGCAAAGGTCGTCGAACCCGCGACGTCCGTTTCGAGGACTAAGGCCTCCAAACGTGGTGCGTGCTAACCCCCTGCGCCACCACAGCACGCCCCGAGTCCGACTATTTCTAGCCGGAACACATCGGCTCTTTTCGGGCTGAGCCCGGCCGGGCTCTGTGGGTTAAAGCCCGGCCACCAGGGGCTCCCCAACGTGCCCCAACCCCAGGCCTGGCTCCAGGGTGGGACCTCATGTACAGGCGAGCAGAACCACTGTTTCCAACGGTCGTTTTCATCATAAGGGATCTTTGGGCTGCACTTGGTCTGGTTCCTCACCTTGGACCTGTCTGCATTGGGTGGCCCAACCAGAGGCATGAAGCCCCGGCAGCATAACTCCTAGGATCACTGGGACACTCAAACCCCCCCACCACGATAAGGTGGCAGCCCATGGAGGGGACGTGTAAATGTGTGTGTGTGTGTGTGGGTGTGTGTGGGTGTGTGTGTGTGTGCGGGGGTGTGTGTGTGTGTGTGTGTAAATATGAAGTAACCTGTTAATTATGTAAGACAGAGAGAAAATGAGAGAGAGGAAGAAAGTTGTTTTTTAAGATGAGGAAACAAACTCAATTGGTGTGTGTGGGTGTGTGTGTGTGTGCGTGCGTGTGTGTGTGTGTGTGTAAATATGAAGTAACCTGTTAATTATGTAAGACAGAGAGAAAATGAGAGAGAGGAAGAAAGTTGTTTTTTAAGATGAGGAAACAAACTCAATGTGGTGGGAAGCAAATTCTGACCTTGGGTCCAGTTGTGAGGTGAAATGTATCTTTGTAGTTTAAAAAAAAATTTTTTTAGGCTCTAATAAAGTTTTTTAGGCCGTTATTTAACAGGCTGATCAGGAAATTGGGAGGAGAGAGAAGGAAATGACATGCAGCAGATTCCCCAGGACTGGGAATTGAACCCAGGTTGACAAAACAAAACCTATAAGTAACGTCCTAAACAAAACATAATTTACAGTTTTACTGTAAATCTGGTTTAAAAAAATAACTGAATTATTCATTTCTTAGCTCCTTTTCCTTCTCTTTTATACAAGCAGACAGCACATAAGCTCAACAACACAAAAGCTTCATATTTATTACAAAATATTTATCTAAGAATCGATTTCTTCCTGTAGTGGAAATGATTTCTGATTAAGTTCTCTGTTTTCATACTTTCATAGATTGTTCTTCTTTTTACCTTTTCTACAGTTTTTCATGTTAAATTGCACTTTTTTGTTAAGTTTCTAATATTATCTTGAATCTGTATTTCTAAATAAAGACTAACTGAAAGATCACAGTAACTTTTATTTTTGATAAAACCTGTTTTTTCCTTATAACAAACAAACCAGATAAAACAAGTTTGAGCTTCTTCAGGGTCCGGAGTATTAAATTATGATCACAATTATCATCTATTACTATGTACAGATTGAACTCTAATCTTCATTTAACATCCTGGAACCTGAAGAATCCAAACCTGTTAAATCAGCTTTTTCTGTTTGGTATAAAAAGAAAAACAGGATTTATCAAAGAAAAACCAGTGAATGGACTGAACTTGTGTCGTGCCTTGCTAGTCATGTTGACCACTCAAAGCGCTTCACACTACAGTCACATTCACACACACACACATTCACACCGACATGCAGGTCGGGGGGCAACTTGCCGCTAAGTGCCCCGCCCTGGGGCAGCTCAACATGTGGCTGAGGAAGCTGGAATCGAACTTACAACCTTCTGGTCACAAGACGACCACTCTACCCACTGATCCACAGTCGCACTAAAACAGCCACTGCATGATCCTTTTGCTAATCTTCTTTAAAATACAGATTTAAACAGTTTAAAAGCTACAATTCAGAGCAATTTAATATAAAAAGTGAGTAGAAACGGTAAACTAAAGGACAAACCATAAAAGCACAAGTACAGTGGAAATAAACAGAAATCATTACTATTAAAAGAAGAAATTTTAATTCTTAAATCAATACGTTGCTATAAAAATTGAGCCCAGTGTTGCTGCGGCGCTAAAGCAGCGAAGGGAAAAGGGCTAACGTACGGCTAATTCAATTAATTTTAAAGTTTAACAATAAAGCTGCACGTGTGTTTGGGGTTTCTTCAAATCATTGGGGGCAATTTGCAGTGACCAACTGACCTGACCTACATGTTTTAGGAGATGTGGGGGAAACCGGAGCACCCGGAGAAAACCCACGCAAACACGGGGAGAACATGCAAACTCCACACAGATGGTGTCTGTGAAGACGCAGCGCTAACCGCTGCACCACCGTGCTGCCCACGTTTTTTCCAATTGGGTTGGGAAGGGATCTATTTTCTAGTTTGTCAATTGGGGGAAGAACTTTTTAAATTTGGTCTTGACGGAGCGTGGCATGGCGCCCCGTTCACAGAGGCTACAACCTCCATGCGTTTGATTCCAGTCCTCGGTTCGTCTCCTGCACGTCTTTCTCCTTCTCTAAATATCACAATCAAGAACTTTAGACACGTTCTTGATTGTCTTCACTTGTTTGTTTCTTTTTTGGCTTCTTCCATCCCAGAGTGTTTTGTACTTTTTTCCAGAATGAAATTTTAGACTTTATCTTTTTACCATCTGGATTGTCCAAATCCTCCAGGATGGTTTCTCCAGCGACCTCGGTCTCTTCTGAGGATTCTGGATCCATGGAAGAACCTGGCAAAGGTTCTCCTGAGAGATCCTCCTCTGAAGAAACCTCTTGATTTAAGACTTTAACTTGGTTCTGTTGGTTTTCTTCCTTCTCTTGGGAAACTGTGATGGGTTGTTGTTGGAAACCTTCTTCCTCGGCTCTCAGAGTGTCGGCCAGCAGTAGATCGTCTCTTGCTCTTTGTAAATCATTTTTTACACAAATGAGCTCCTCCTGGTGTTTTTCTGCTTGATGTTTTAATGCAGTTACTTCGGCTTCAAACCGACTGTTTAGCTCCATGTACAAACCGTTAACATTGTCCAGCTCAGCCTTTGCACTCCTTTCCTTATCTTGCAGGATTTTCTTCTCTGATGTTGTGATTTCTTGGAGGATGGCATATTCAGCTCTCAGCTTCTCTAGAAGCTTCTTGTCCTCCTCTGTTTGCTCCAGGTGAGCTTTTCTCTCCTGCTCTACCTGATGCTGGTATGTCTCAACCTCCTGCTGTAAATCCATATTGTCTCTTTCAAACCTACGTTTCAGCTCCTCGTGCGAAATGTGAACCTGATCCAGTTCGTTCAGCATCTGCTTCTCTCTCTTTCTCAGAATTATTATTTCTCTAGCCATTTTTCGAAAGAGCTCCTCCTTCTCAGCTTTCATATTGTCTAGAAGCTTCTTGTCCTCCTCTGTTTTCTCCAGGTGAGCTTTTCTCTCCTGCTCTACCTGATGCTGGTATGTCTCGATTTCTCCTGACATTTTCTGGAGGAGCTCCTCCTTTTCAGCTCTCAGCTTGTTGATGAGCTGCAGATTCTCGTTGTCTCTTTCTATGTTGGCCTCTTTCTCATGTCTCACTTCCTCCTGATATCTATCCACGTCTTGCTGTAATCCAGAAACATCCCTTTCGTATCTACAATTGAGCTCATTGTATGAACATTTGAGCTGAGTTAATTCCTCCTGCAAAAGTTTCTCACTGCCTTGCAGGAACGTGATCGTTTGGGACATTTCTTGAAACATTTTATCCTTTTCAGCTCTCAAGTTCTCCAGCAGCTGTTGTTCCTCATTGAGCCTCGCTTCATCATACTTCTGTGTCTCGGCCTCCTGCCTCAGCAGAGCATCATCTGCTTCATCCTGGGAACGCAGCTCCTCGTATGAAGTCTGGAGTTGGTTCAGTTCTTCTTGGAGGGCCAGACGTTTCTTTCGCTCAGCCTGTATGTCAGCTACAAATGCCTCCCGGCTGAGGAGGTGGGCCACCTTTAACTCCTCAAAGTCTTGTTGTAAGTTCTTCTTCTTCATGTATTTCACATCGTTGTGAACCGCAGCGTTAAGGACTGCTGGATCGCTGAACTTCTCTAGTCTCTCAAGTTCCCTCTTTGCCTCCTTGGCCTGGTTGATCAATGTTTCTTTGAGAGCTTTCTGCTTTTTTAACTGGAGTTTCGTCTCTTCCAGCTCAGGCTCCAGGTGGGCCAGTTTCTGGTTGTCTTCAACCCTCCCGGCACTCTCCATTTCCAGGGCGTAGCTGAGTTCTTGGATTTCCCCGTGAAAGATTCTCGGGTGTGCAGGAGGGAACCTGCCTTGGGGGTTTTGCTGGACTCCCGTTCTCGCCTGGGGCATTTTGTTCACTTTGTTGCAGTATTGCTGAAATAAGTGAAACATTTCTCCTCAATACAATCACTAAAGTTGTCGATTGGTAAACTACCTTAAAGAGCTTTGCGCACGTCTGAACTGGTCAGTGATATTGCAAGCAATGAAAAATATGCAGAATTGTGTTGCATACAATTCTGCAGTTGATGACATCACAGACTGCATCGCCAGTGACATCACAGAGTCTTCCTTTGCTGGTGGTGTGACATCATTCCACCACCAAATATCTCACTATTTATTCTTGTTTACATTCAAAATAGTCCATGATTCACTCGTTTTTATCCCAAATATCAGGGCATCAAACTCATTTCCATTTTGGGCCAAAATCTGAATGTTCATACAGGGCCTGTTGCACCAGATCGTACTGATAAAAACCAATTCAGTTGTTAAAATATCAATATATAGGTGTTTCAGCATTCAATAATTCTTAAAATAACAAAATATTGAACATCTTTTCACACTAATCAGTCCGTCCAGGATTGTTTTTGTGGTTTTCTGCAATCATCACAGATTTTGTGGCGCTAATTTAGAAATATTTGTAAGGAATTTTTACGATATTTGAGCTAATATATGATGTTAAATGTTTTCTTTTATTAATCACTCTATAGGTCATGGACTATAACTTGACATCAGGTGAGGCTGAGACAGCGGTCACCAAATGTTTTTGGCCAATTTTGAGAAAAAGTTTTGATAAACTCAGAAAAAATGTGGGGATCTGTTGATTTTTGTGGTTATTTATTTATAACAACATGAAAAAGTAAAAGATAAAAACTATAACTATTGATTTCTAAATCTTGTTGAAAGTTGGGTCGGAATGATTGAGCCTTGTTTTTATTATCAGGCTTAAGACTCAAAAATTGTAAATGAGCAATAGTTGTACTAGTATTGTTGTGTCTTGTTTATTGTTGTCATAGCAACTGCCTACCAAGATGGCTGTCAGTTAAAATAAAGAAAGTTGTAATCTATATTTTCAGTTTGTTTTCATTAGCTTTTTAACGGCACAATGTCATTCTTATTATAAATAGTTTTTCTGCATTAATTCCCGTTTGTACTTATATCAGCAGAAATGTTTCAGTGTTTATTTTGTTTCAGTGTTTGTTGTTTTTTTATTTTGCTAACAGCAGACCATGCTAGCCCATATGTGAATGTAGCATTACATTATGTATTGTAGCTGTAGACAGAACAGCTTGTGTACATCAGTCGGACCAGTACACCTTGGTACTGCAGCGAGGTGTACCAAGTATAAAATACACATAAAAAAGAGTAGACCTCGCATTGGCCGTTGAGCCGCATGAAATACGGCCGCCATTTTTGAGCGTCAAGTTCATATTTGTGAATTTATCAGTCATTAATAGTTCACACTTTCGCGCACACAGGATCACAATGTTAGTCATAATGTTTCATAAGTCTGTTTGTTCTTCCTTAGTAAGATCCCCAGAGTGAGCTGCAGTTATCTTATCCTTGAATCGCTGGTGAATTTCTTCAGATCCGGAAGTGGTTTGACGTCATCCGGTGGTCAAATATGGCTGGATCTGGCATCGCTATCAGGCTGCATGAGTTCAGAGAGTCTCAGGACTCCAAAGAACTCGACTGGACCGCAATTTTACCTAAAAGGTTAGTGGAGACTAAGAAACTGATGGGACTGTCTATGAAGTTATTACGGTAATACGAGCAGACAGTGATTTGCGAAGGCAGATATGCTTCTAAAGCTATTTTGAGCAAACAGCTCATATGTTTGTAAGCTACGGCCAGAGAAAATAGCTCAAGTAACAAATACACTGCCTGGCCAAAAAAAAGTCGCCACCAAAAAATGGTCACACTCTCTAATATTTTGTTGGACCGCCTTTAGCTTTGATTACAGCCCGCATTCGCTGTGGCATTGTTTCAATAAGCTTCTGCAGTGTCACAAGATTTATTTCCATCCAGTGTTGCATTAATCTTTCACCAATATCTTGTATTGATGATGGGAGAGTCTGACCACTGCGCAAAGCCTTCTCCAGAACATCCCAAAGATTCTCAATGGGGTTAAGGTCTGGACTCTGTGGTGGCCAATCCATGTGTGAAAAAGATGTCTCATGCTCCCTGAACCACTCTTTCACAATGTGAGCCCGATGAATCCTGGCATTGTCATCTTGGAATATGCCCGTTCCATTTGGGAAGATAAAATCCATTGATGGAATAACCTGGTCATTCAGTATATTCAGGTAGTCAGCTGACCTCATTCTTTGGGCACACAATGTTGCTGAACCTAGACCTGACCAACTGCAGCAACCCCAGATCATAGCACTGCCCCCACAGGCTTGTACAGTAGGCACTAGGCATGATGGGTGCATCACTTCACCTGCCTCTCTTCTTACCCTGATGCGCCCATCACTCTGGAACAGGGTAAATCTGGACTCATCAGACCACATGACCCTCTTCCATTCCTCCAGAGTCCAATCTTTATGCTCCCTTGCAAATTGAAGCCTTTTTTTCTGGTTAGCCTTACTGATTAGAGGTTTTCTTACGGCTACACAGCTGTTCAATCCCAACCCCTTGAGTTCCCTTCGCATTGTGCGTGTGGAAATGCTTTTGTGTTCACAATTAAACATACTCCTGAGTTCTGCTGTTGTTTTTCTTCGATTTCATTTGACCAAAGGTTTAAACATGCCAGACCCATAGGGGGCAGTGTAGCGCAAAGCTAAAACCTGTCAGCCAATCAAATTGTGTTAAAACAACAGCAGCTTCCTGTTAGGAATTAAACATGGAGCTAAGACGTTCATTTCTATGGACAGGCTGAACTTTATAAGTAGCATATTGGAATATAAAGTTAATAAAACACAAAACAACGTTGATTGTTTGAGGATTTATTGTCAGAGACCCTTAATCTCTGATTTCCAATGTACAATCAAACACAAACATGAAGTTTTCTCACATCTCTGTTTTCATCTGTTTTTTTATATATAAATAATTGTTTTTAGTGATATTAAGTGGAGCTTTTGGTGGATGAAAGTCCAAAATGCATAAAAATGTAATTATTTTCCTGGACTTTATGAGGCTATGTGCAGACTAGCTCTCAATAGCCGCGCAAAACGTTGATGATATTCTGCTAATGTCGAAAAATACTCATTTTCACAATTGCTTTGTTTCCATTAAATGAAAAACATAATTAAATTCACACGGAAATAAGTTTATTTACGAGATAAGTTATTAAAAAACATGTTACGCCATCATCATCCTCCCACCACTTCCTGTCGTCTTCTTTGTTGTTTCCACCAGTAGTAACATCCTGTTGTTGCTCATGTGACTCATGAAAAACTGTTTCCATTGCAGTTTTGTAAAATAAAAATGGCATGATTCCATGAAGCAAATGTAGTTTTGTAATAACAATTTGAGCAATTTCATGGTTTTTGGAGACTATTGTTTCGGTAGTTTTGCAGTTTTCTGGAAGTTTGTTCCAGATTTGTGCAGCATAAAAACTTAATGCTGCTTCTCCATGTTAGGTTCTGATTCTGGGCAGGCAGACCAGAACCAGAACCAGAACCAGAAGACCCGAGAGGTCTTTGACAAACATTATTATGAATCTTTATTTCCTTATTTCATCAGGAAAATAATAATAGTGCTTAACTCGTCACCATTTTGTTCGCCTTCTTGTTCCAAGCTAAGAGGAAATTAATTAACAAAATTACGCAGATTTGTGAAATGAAACATTGGTCACACATCTGTTGAAGACTTACTGGCACAAGTACAAGTGATCCTCCTTAATTAACAACCATGCTCAAACCAAATAATGATGCAGAATTAAACTCTTGTCACAGTTTCCACATCTTTACCGACAAACCCAAATCCAGAGGGCGATGAAGCAGCGCAGCCTCATTAACACGATCAGCTCAAACATTAAGCTGAGCAGCAAATACGAAGCTGCACTGGGAAGAAATTCACTTATTGGCTCGAATAATAATTCGCAGAGCTGCTGAGGAAAATACGGCTCTCATTATTTTCATTGTTGGCTTAAATATGTCACCTTTTCTGACTCATTAAGCAACTTGTGTTAAGTGTAATTATTAAGTGTTTATGTGTCAAACTTACCCCTCATGACAGTACGTATCTATTTTTATCCATTAACTGAATTTTTAATATTAACTCTTAAAAATATCTGAGAAATATTGATAAGTTGTCACGTTAATTAAAAAAAATTAATTACTGAATGTCCACTCAGAGAAAAAGTCATGCTGAAGTGTAACTTTTATAAAAATTATTTTTTTTTTATGTATTTGATCCCTTGGTTGTTTTCACTTAATCTCACCCATTACGACAATATGTATCTATTATTTTATCCATAACTCTGCTTTTCTTAAACATTAAATATTAGTAATGTCAGCAAAATATTGACTTGTTGAATTGAAAAAAAGTTAATTTCATCTGGAGAAAAAGTCATGCTTGAGAACTTAACTTTTATTTATTTATGATTTTTACATATGTGTAGAAGTAGTTTGGTTTGAGACAGATAACCTGTAAAAAATGCATCTGGTCTGCCTTCTCTCAGTGCTAACTAAAAAGAACCAATCAGAGCCAGGAGGCGGGTCTTAGTGCTGTCAATCACAATCCTGTTCTCCATGCTAATGCTAGTTAGCATAGCCACTGATGACGACAGAGAAACAGTTTTCCTGTAACGGTGAGTTGTTTATCCACCATCAGCACATTTAGTGTGCATGAGGATGATTGACAGCGCTAAGCCCCACCTCCTGGTTATTTTTGGTGCATTTCTTGAGAAGGCAACTGCAGCTCAGGGAGATCGATCTTTTCACAGATTATCTCATAAACTGTCAGTTTTAATAAACGTTTTTCATAAAAGTTTCACTGCGCCTTTGTCACTAGAAGCAGCAGATTCAGGTTTTAAGAGCGAAAAGCGAAGCTGGCCGTCTCTCCAGGCTGCTTGTTCCACAGAAGATGTGCTAAAGTGAATCATAGCGCTGTCGGATGAATAATTAAAAAATCCAAAAGCATAAAACAAAAGCAGACCTGAGTGAGGCATTCAGCTGCGTTGGCCGCTGCGTGTGACGGCGGCCGCCCGGCTGCTCCGACAGCAAAGGTCGTTTCTGCATCACTTTCAGTCACAGAGCCGAGCAGGAGAGACGCATCTGCTACCGATCAGCCTAAAAAACAGATTTATCGGTGAAAACAAGAAATACCAGGCAGCACATGATCAGTTAGACACAGAATCTGCAGCCGATAATTCACTGCATGCTGGTTTGATTCACTGGATTTGTTAAACTGCTCCATGTTTTCAATCCTGCAGAGGCACAAAGTGGTTTATTTTCCATAAAACTCACTGCAAAAACACCAAATAATTCTATTTTTGATCTAGTTTCTAGTGCAAGTATCTTAATACACTTAAAATAAAACAAAACTAACTTTTAAGTAAATTTTCTGCAAGTTGTAGTAACTTTTTTTCCCTTAATATTGATAAAAAAATGTAATACATTTTTAATCAATATTAAGGAATGATTGACTTAAATAAGCTCCTATATGTTGTCGAAAAGTTATTTATAAGTCAGTTTTGTCTATTTTAAAGTTTACTTACTTTATTCTCCTAATTATTTATTTTTCAATTTTATACTACATTCTAAATATGGAAGCCCATTCATGCCAAGAAAGAAAAAGTTTTAAAGTCATAACAATGAAAACTAGTCATAATTTCATGTTTTAAACTCACAACTATGATATAGATGGTAATAATTTTGTCTTTCAAAGTCATAATAATGAAATATAAAGTCATAAATTTAAAATGTTTTAAGTGAAATAATCTGCCAGAATAACTAGAACTTTTTCATCAATTAGAAGGAATTATTGACTGGAAATAAGCTGGTATATCTTGCTGAAACTTGTAAGTACTAAGACATTTGCACTAAAACTCGACCAAAAATACTTGGAGCGATTCTGTGTTTTTGCAGTGAAGATAGAATGAAAAGGGAAACACTGAAACCGAAATGGCAAACAGAGACTCTGACAAAACACCAAACGGCTGCATTTGTTCCTTGGCTGGCCTTCAACACTTGGCAGATTATCCCTAAAGCTCACAAGAACAGCAGCAGCAACCCCAACATCCAAATAATTAGCAAACAGGAAAGGAGCGGTCCAGAGTAATCCCCAGAGAAAAAAACAGAGAGACACTAATCTGCTTCTCAGACCTGCTAAATGTCCATTTGGTTACAGATCCATGTAAACACAAAGGAGTTCTGCTCCCATTCAGCCCAGTTTACCAGTCCAAACCGCTTCACACCTATTATGGTTCTGAAAACAGCTGAGACGGCGGCCATGTTGGGAGGATTCAGTAGGAACATGCTACCAGGGGTTAGCATCGCTTAATCTGTCAGATTATCTCAGACTGATTTACTGCAGTTATATTCACTGCAGCTGGAAAATATGATAAAACTGGATGGAATTAATGAAATTAAAGAAAATTAAAGGAAAAGTATACAATTTTACATTATTTTATTATAAACGAATATTAGGACCATGCCAAGAAAACAATAAAGTTACCAACAAAAAGCCACAGCGTCCCGAATTTATCTGCATAAAAGTCAAAATGTCACAAATGTATTCTTGTAATATTAAAACTTTTTATGAGAATATAGTCAAAAAATAATTTTGTTCTCATATTGTAAAATTTGGTCTTATTTTTACTTATTCGCAAAATTCAGACTTTAGTCTCAAAATTCGGACTATTCTGCAGAATTCTAACTTTTTCAAAGAATTCAGTTTTTTTTTTTTGCAGAATTCAGATTTTTTTTTTCTGAATTAATACCAGAATCCTGACTTTAATCAGCCACCTAAAAACCAAACCTAAACCTGAACCATTCAGTAAGTTTCTTGCTGTAAAACTCTCGTCTCTCTGTCTCTCACTTTTGCTCCAAACTGCCTCAAAATCCCAATTCTGAGAAAAAACGTCTGAATAATCTTTCCAGTATCTCTAATCGTCTTCCTTATTAAAGCAACACACTGAGGAGGACAAATGGTGAAATAAATCTGATTCACCGAATACAAACTCCACTTTATCTCTGAGCCATTTTTCTGATTTTCAGAGAAATATGTGACGCTGGTTTGAACAACCTGGAGATACTATGATCTTTCTTTTCTTCTTCTAATTGAACCCTACAAGAGCAGCTCTATATGTTACTGTTATGAATGAATACAGGTCCTGGTGTTAATGGAAAACCTCAATCAGACGTTTATCATGTTCAACAGCGTCGCTCTGAATTTAAAAAGTCTTCCTCAGAATGAATCAACAGCCTCGTTTGACCTTCTGCTTTCCCAGCAGTGCAGATATTCGCTTCATTCAGCCATGTGCAGAATGTGATGAGGATAAATTACATAAATCACATAAATGATGTAGTTTGCCCTGCAGCCTCGGCCGAGGAGATCCCTCATCTTACACGATGCTTATGTTAAAGAAAATCGCTGCTAAGGAGGCAAAAGGGGTAAAAACACAAGATCAGAGTCAGGAGAAGCTGGCACAGAAAAATGGATTCCAGACTAATCCCTGAAATTTTCTAGAAAAAACTTGGAAATTTCCAAGTTCTAAAAGTCAAAACATTGCAACAAAAAACTCAGAAATTTTGAGGTTAATCTCAGAAATCTCTGAGTTTCAAAAGTTTTAAATTTGCTTTAAAAATCTGTGATATATCCTAAAGTCAAAATATTTTCAAACTCAGAGCTTAGTCAGAATTTAATCTCTTGGATTAATCAGATTAATCTCTGAGACTGAAAAGTTTCGACTCTTGGAAATTTTGTGAGTTTCAAAAGTCAAACAGTTTTTGACTTTTGAAACTCACAAAATTTCAAAAGGTTTTTCTGCCAAAAAAGTCCGACATTAATGTCAAAATTCCAGAGATTTTAAATGGAAATTTATTCATCTTTTTTTATTCTATGTACAATTTTTCTCAGAATTCTAAATTTAATCATAAAATTCAGACTTTTTTTCCAGAATTACTTTTACTACTTTTACTTTTTTTACTTTTAACGCAAAATTCTGACTTTTTTTCTTCTGAATTTTGACTTTAATCTTAAAATTCTGTTTGCTTAATTTTTACTTTAGTCATAAAATAAAATAAAAAATCCACATAATCATGACTTTAAATCATGAAATATTCATGTTTTCTTCATAATTGTGCCTTTCATTTCATAATTCTGGGTAATTTCATAATTCTAATAGTAATGAATGCTCTGTTCAGTTCATCTCTGTTGCTTGTTAATTAGCAGCGTTAGTCTGAAACGCTGCTAATTGCTGCACTAACAGAGATCATAAAAGCCTCCTGTCCACCGGTGGGCAGCGTTTGTTTCTTTGCCTCCGTTTCTTTTCTTTCTGTCTTCATCAGCTGCAGCTTTTGTCTCCTGGCTGCAGCCGAACGATGTCAAAACGCCGACTGCTCATTACGACTCTAAAAACTGAGTTCATTCTGTGTGATCTATTAATCTGATGTGTGCGTCTCTTTTCATTAGCTGGAACAATAAACCCACGCTGCAGATTTCATAACAGCCAATCAGAGGCAGATCCCCCAGGCCTGTTTCATTCACTTTCCATATTATTAACTCTATTATTAATAATCTTAAATATGGACAGCAGAGACCAGAAATGTTAATCCAGTCGTTGGCAGATCGTCTTATCAAACTTAAAAAAAACATTGTGACATTTTACAGAGCATTAATCTGAAGTTATTAACAAACCCAATGAACATTTAAGACCTAATTATAGAAACAAATTAGTAACTGAGCACCTGATGGTCTAATATTTCACACCAGTTCATATGAACTCAAAGAAAGTGAACATAATTCAGGATGTATTGGAGAGTGGACCAATGGTTTGAGTCGGTTTGTGTCATCTCAGAACTTTTCTTGAAAAGTCAAAAATGCAGAAAAGTTTACGTTAATCTTAGAAACTTTAAAACTTCGGAGTTTCAAAAGTTTTCAAACTCAGAAATTTCCAGGCTTTTTCTAAAAGGCTTTAGATTAAGCTTCTTTTTTTGTGCAAATTTTTGACTTTTCAAATGTTAAAGTTTTTTCTTATAAGATTTCTGCGATTAATCTCAAAATTTCTGAGTTTTTTCAGAAATATTCTTTTTTTTTTCTAAATTATTAGATTTTTGGGAACTTCTTGGCAGAAATTTACTCCTTTTCTCTTTCTAGTGGCTCCAATATGATGTTGATCAATAATAAAAAATATTATTATTATTATTATTAAAAGATGATGTTTTGACACAGTTTAAAATATTTTTGCTTTTGAACAAATTTTATGGCCCCGATTTTGCTTCATATTATTGCGTCTTTATTCAGCTAATATTCTGACTTTATTCTCATAATTTTAAGGAAATATTCGCTGGTAGGCCTCTCAGTATCTCCGCATGATGGTGATTATCATCGGCCTGTTGCCGGGGACAGATGTGCATAGCAACAAGCCTCGGAGCGTCCTGCTTTCCTTCCTGCAGATGCTTTAAATAACCAAATTCGACAGATTGCCGTCGAAGCAAAACGCTGCATGGCAGGAAAGCCCTGGACTGTGTGATATGATGCCATGTGAAGACAAAATAAAACCCGTCAGGTTGCGACTGAAAGGAGAACCCAACAACCGGCCGGGAAGCCTGACAGCCAGAGAAACAAGGCAGCAGCTTTTTAATCAGAGCTGCTGGAGGAACCAGAACGGCTCTGCCAGGAAACGCAAGAGGTCCAGGCTGATAAAAATCCAAACAGGAAGCAGAACAGAACCAACAGGTGACAGGCTGGATAAGCAGGCGGCTGAGGCGGCAACAGCAGCTCAAATGTCAGGAGACAAAGAGAGAGAAAGAGAGAAAGAGAGAGATTTTTGATTTTTAAAAACTCATTTATTCACTCAGTGGTGATACATAGGAACAATCAACACCAAGTCAAATTAACACATTCATAAATGAAAGTTCTGAGTTATTTAAAGTAAATAAAACACCTTCATAATCCCAAATCTTCTGAAAAATATTTAGCTCATCCACTTTTAAATAATATTTATATTCTAACATCACTCTTGCTCTAACCATACTCTTAAAAAGTTTTACACAATCAGTATTCTGTTCATTACTAATTTTAAATTTTCTACTCAAATATATTGCAAGCTTCGCTTGACCGCAAAAAAAATTAAACAACCGTCCAATTTTCTTTTTTCCTTTGCCATATAAAGAACCAAAAATAAAAGACTGTTCTATAAAACTTTCTCCAAATAATTTCCAAATATCTCTTAGTAACGCAAATAAATCCATTAATCTAAGACATTGTACAAAACAATGAAAGATAGTTTCTCTTAATAAACAAAAAGGACATTTATCGGAAACAACAGGATTAATAATAGAAACAAAAGCATTAACCGCAATAATACCATGTAAAATTCTCCATTGTAAATCCCCAACATTTTTCGTCAATGGTGGCTTATAAAGTAATCCCCACACAGGTTTCACATCAAAACCAGCCTTAAAATAATCTCTCCAAGGAGTATCTTTTTTATCTTTTAATTTGACTTTGTTCAAAGCCTTAACACATTTCATATATATTAACTTTCCATTCACAGATTCCAAAATTGTCCATTCACTTTTTCCTTGTTCTAAAAAAGGTCCAGGACATTCAATGTCTTTCATTTGTGGCTTAAAACACAGCTTAAAGAAGGGATCTGCTTCATCAGGTGTTAGACGTCCATCAAACCATCCCTTTATGAGTCTTTTGTCGTCTTCAGATAACATTCGCTTAAAAGTTGCCAACATAATGCTTACAAGTCTTAAAGAGTGAATCTCCAATCTTCGAGCCAAAGGAACAACATCATCCATCTCAGATCCAACAAGCTCAAGCAGATGTTTCAACGTAACAGCCCACTTTTCATCAAACGTTCAGAAATCATAGCCATTTTGTCCCACGCTGAACCCAAACGAGATCCCTGGAGGACTGGTTCCAGTAATAACCAATTTAAAGATGTGGACGTTCCAACTCTCTTCGTTTCCATGAGGTTCCAAGATTTTAACACACTAACATAAAAAGATGACAAACACTTTACATTATGTTTTGAAAAGTCAACAATAAACAAAGTTTTACCAAAACCTAAATTACCAACTTTCGAAAAGAAATATTCTGTAACTTGTCTCCACAAAACATTTTGATCACCATACAAAAAACTCTGCAAAAACTGCAATCTGAAGGCTGCTTTCCTACTTTCTAAATGAATTAAGCCTTGCCCTCCTTCTTCCTTTGGTAAAAACAAAACACTCTGAGGGACCCAATGTAATCTGTCCCAAAAGAAATTTAAAATAATAGTCTGTAATTTTACCAAAAGACCTGGCGGGGGTTCAAGAACAGATAAGCGATGCCACAAAGTTGAAGCAACCAGATTATTAATAATTAGTGTACGGCCTCTGTAAGAACATCGTGGCAAAAGCCAGTGCCATTTCTTTAATCTGCCCTCCATTAATTCAATAAAACCTTCCCAATTTTTCATAACCTCTATTTGATCCCCCAAATAAACACCCAAATATTTAAAACCATTTTTTGACCACTTTAATTCATCAGGTAATTTAGGTTCTTGCTTTGTCCACTTACCAACTGACAAAGCTTTACTCTTGCTCCAATTAACTTTGGATGAAGAAATTTTACCAAAACACTCAATAATTTTAATTAAAGTAAAAACATCAGACTCTTTTGTGACTGCCACAATAATATCATCAGCATATGCAGAAAGTTGAAAAGGTAAAGAAACTTCACTTAACTTTATACCCTGCAACCTTTTCCTGATTTGACATAACAAGGGTTCAATGCTCAATGAATACAACATTCCTGACATTGCACAACCTTGGCGAATACCTCTCTTTACATTAAAAGGTGCACTTAAACCACCATTGACTTTCAATACACTTTCAATGTCACAATAGAGGGTTTTAATCATGGCAATGAACCCAGGGGAGAAACCAAAAGCTTTCAAAGTATTCCATAAATATTGGTGCTCCACTCGATCAAATGCCTTTTCTTGGTCAATAGAAATCAGACCAAAGTTTAAACCCAATAAATTAGAGACGTCCAAATAATCTCGAATTAAAGTTATGTTATCTCTTATTGATCTGCCAGGGATACAATAAGACTGATCAACATGTATAACTTGATCAATCACTTTTCTCAATCTGCATGCCAAAACTTTTGAAAAAATCTTGTAGTCAGTACACAATAGACTGACAGGTCTCCAATTCCTTATTTCATAAAGGTCACCCTTCTTAGGAATGAGAGTAAGCACAGCTCTGCGACAGCTAAGGGGTAACATTCCTCTTGCCACACTGTTATTTAGAACTTCCAACAAATCTTCAGCCAACACAGGCCAACACGATTTATAAAACTCCACAGACAAGCCATCTATTCCTGGAGCCTTGCCATTTTCCATGCTCAGCAGCGCCTCCTGCAGTTCTTCCAACGTCAAAGCATGCTCCAAAATGAGATTGTCTTGGTCTGACACCTTTTGCAAGTCCTTAAAAAACTCTTCTGTTATCACAGAATCTTCTTTAAACTCACTGGCATACAACGTTGAAAAAAAGTCCACAGCTCTTTTCCTCAGTTCGGTGGGATCTGTCAACTCTTTTCCATCTTCAGAACGAATGCAATGAATGAGACGATTTTGTCCATTTTTCTTCTCCAAACTGAAGAAGAATTTTGAGGGAGCATCCATTTCAGAGACACATTGAAAACGTGAACGTACCAGAGCTCCCTGCACTCTGAGCCCAAGCAGATCAGCCAAAGCGTTTTTTTTTTGTTTGAGCGTCTGAATATGGCCCCGATTTCCTGTGGACTCACAAAAACTCTGAAGATCCACAATTTCAGTCTCTAATTCTTCAATCGATTTTACCATTTCTCTTGTAACATTGTAAGTGTATTGAGTACAAAACTGTTGAATTTTAATTTTACCAATATCCCACCACTGCTGTACAGATGCAAACTGACATTTCATGAGTCTCCACTGTTTCCAAAAAAAACAAAATCCTTTTTTAAAACAACCATCATTTAACAAAACAGTATTGAAATGCCAATATGCACTTTTAGGTCTTAAATTATTTATAAACACATTTCCTATGATCATACAATGATCAGAAAAACCCACTGGACACAAAGTGCATGATCTAAATATTTGCAAATGATGCCCAAAACAATAAAACCTATCTAATCTTGCCAAAGTAATATAATTCTCTTTACAATGAGCCCATGAGTATTGCCTTATCTTTCCATTCTTAAAACGCCACACATCAGCTAAATCATAAGTTTCAATAATACGTTTCAATATTTTCCTTGACTGTAAATGTGGCTCCAAATGATTCCTATCTAAATCATCTATTGTACAATTAAAATCACCTCCTAAAATTAAGTAATCTGTTGACACACAATTTAATAGTGTATTTGCTAATTTTTCTAAGAAAACACAACGTTCACTTGAGTTCACAGGAGCATATACATTCAGTAAAATAAACTTTATATTTTCATACTTGACAATAACCTTTAACAATCTTCCAGATACAACATCTTCAATTTCAATAGAAACTGGAAGAAAATTTCTTGAAAAAAGAATAGCTACCCCTGCACTTAGCGAGGTGTTATGGCTCAAAATAATATTTCCATCCCATTCTTTCTTCCAATCAACCTCATTATCAACATTACTATGAGTTTCTTGAGCAAAAGCTATATCAATGCCTTTAGATTTTAAAAATTCAAAAAACATAGCCCTTTTTTTCACATCTCTTGCACCATTAACATTCAAAGATGAAATTTTAAATCTGCTCATAATCACACAAAAAAAGATCCAAAAAAGAAAGAAAATACAGCATCTTATCAGCTGTTTTTTAACTTTCATATAACTCACTTAATTCGAGCCCTGATTTTTTGCACCAGTTTTCGAAGTCTGAATACTTCAGTGTCCCTTAACCCATCAGATGTCCTTTGTCTCATTAACCATTTAGCTGAGTCCACAAATAATTTTCTATTCGGGAAAAAATCATCTATGACCACATCCCGTTTCCCTTTTGTCACTTCCAAAAACCTTCTAATCTGTTCTAGACTGTAACCATTGGTACTCTGACCATCAGGAATAGAGGAATCAGAAGATTCTCTATCGCTATCAGAATCAGATACAGCCTCTGAATCACTTTCTTTCCCACTCTTTTCTTTAAACTGAGCCTTTTTCGGTTTAACCCCTTTAGAGTCTTTAGATTTTCTTTTAGTGATTGGTACTTTAAAAACACTTTCATCATCTCTGATCAAATTTCCTCCACCATGAACTAAATCCTCAACATCCATTTCTTCTTGTAATGATTCTTGTGTCGTTGTTTGACTCTCCTTACTCCCTTCAACAGAAGTAATGACATCCTCAATGACATGTTCTGAAACATTTGACTGTTTTTGCTCTCCCGTTGAAACTCCTTCCTCAGGATTAATTTCTTGAGCTTCTTCCCCAGCAGTAGCCACCGAAGCTCCCTCCTCAGTTACACCCACTATAGCTCCATTCGCAGCATCCGCTGATGTTCCTGGTTCTGGATTTTCATCAACCTGAACATTCTCTTTTTGAATATTTTCAGGGCAATTTCGGACAGTATGGCCCTCCTGGTTACATCCAAAACACTTCATAGTTTCCGTTGTCACAAAAATAGTGTAATCAAAACCATCAACCTTAAATTTCATCACAATGCTCAATTCTTCAACATCATTTTTTAGAATCATAAACACTTGTCTTCTAAAAGACACAACGTGTTTCAACTTTGCTGATTTGCAACCTGACGGGAGCATTTTCATTGTCGACACGACCTGACCGTGACGTGACAATTCCTTTAACAACACATCGTCACTGATGAAAGGTGGCAAATTAGACAAGATGATTTTTTTAGCAGGGTTCATTAAAGGGAAAACAGTAGTTTGAGTATTTTTCAAAACAATTCCCCTCTCAACTACGCTGTTCACTTTATCAATCGAGTCCAAAAACATAACCACTGCATTGTTCATCCTGGACGCTGCCTTCACACTGTCACACCCAACAAGTTCCCCAACAGCCAACCCACACTCCTCAACCGAAAAATCCACGCCAACTGGTATTTTAATACCATGTCGGCGTGAAAGGCTCCTAAAACCAGCAGCACCGTAACTTTTCCCGGCCATCGCACCGAGCTAAAAAAACTCGGTGCTGCCGGAAAAAACACTATTTAAACACCAGTGAAAACAAAAATGTGTTACCGTGCGAAACAGATGAAACACCACTGTAAAAAGTGACAATCAAACCTTTAAAAAAAACTCACACTCGTTCTCTTCCACTCCACACATGCAGCAGACGCTCACACATGCGCACTCGAGAGGAGAGAGAGAGAGAGAAGAGAGAGAGAAGAGAGAGAGATAGAGAAAGAGAGACAAGAGAGAGAGAGATAAAGAGAGAAGAGAGATAGAGATATCGAGCTAGCTATCCGATAGAGATAAGATCCCGCTCTCTCTCTCTCTCCCGCTCTCTCCCCGCTCTCTCTCCCTCTCTCTCGTCTCTCACGATCGCTCTCTCTTGATCCCTATCTCTCTCTCTCTCTCCGCCCGCTTCCTCCCCCTCTCTCCTCCCTCTCTCTCTCTCTCCCTCTCTCTCTCTCTCCCTCTCTCTCCCCCTCTCTCTCTCCCTCTCTCTCTCTCTCCCTCTCTCTCTCTCTCTCCCTCTCTCTCTCTCTCTCCCTCCCCTCTCTCTCTCTCTCTCTCCCTCTCGTTTCTCCCTCGCTCTCTCCTCTCCCTCCGCTCCTTCTCCCCTCTCTCTCTCTCGCTCCCTCTCTCTCATCTCTGCACCCTCGCTCTCACTTCTGCCTCGCGCTGCGCCTCGCTCTCTCTGCTAAAGAGAGAAAGAGAAAGAGAGAGCGGCGGCCATGTTGAAACCTCACAGGAAGAACAATGAGGGAAAAACCACACAGGGAATAAATGCTTAAAACTTCAGCTAAAACCAAAAACTGCTGAAGATGAAACATTTTACACAAAGGCTGCAGTATGTAACTTTTATTAAAAATATATATATTTAGATACTTATTGAAATAGTTTGTTATGAAACAGAAAACCTGTGAAGAAAGTCTCTTCTGTGCTTTCTTCCTGTGCTAACTAGAAACAACTAATCACAGCCAGGAGGCGGGGCTTAGGGCTGTCAATCACAATCTCATGCTAGGCTGCAGCTAGACTAGCATGTTATGAATGCTAATTCTAGTTAGCATAGCCTTTGATGATGGTTGTTTCTGTTATTTCTCCGCTGTTAGCAAATTTAGCAACAAGCACATGAGGATGGTTGACAGCGCTAAGCCCCGCCTCCTGGCTCTGATTGGTGACAGAGATTGATTTTTTTTCCATTTTATCTGTCTCATAACAAACTGTCACAATATTGTGACAGTTTTAACAAATAAGTTTAAAAAAACCAACATTTTTATAAAAGCTACACACATCAGATCTAAATTTAAACTTAACAGATTAATAATTTCATCAAATTTCAGTTTTTTGCATTTTGAAAATGATTCTAATTGGTTAAAATTCAAACATAGGTCTGTGTGTTTATGTGTTATTTGCAGCTCACAAATGATTCCCAAACATTTTGCATCTACTTGTGTTTGATTCGTCTCAGTTCCTTCGACTGGCTGGGAAAGAAATTCAGGAGCCGCATCGAATTTAAACCAGAAAACTATTTTAAAAAGTTAAAAATAAACTTTAAAATGAAAAGATTAATTACAAAAAATTTTTTATTTTCATTAGAACCAAAATATCCCTAAACTATAATTGAATATTGTGACGAATAGATGGATTAAATTAGTTTGGGTTTGTTGTTTATTAAACTTTATTAAGCTCCAGCCGCTGCAGTTCGCCCCAGTAAGGAGAAAATAACGCAGAAAAACGACTAAAAACAATCGTCTTCTGATTTTGTCTTGCTCTACATCGGCCTTATTCCACATGGACACCTGTTGTCATGGCAACCGACAGACAACAGCCCCGCTAGCCGACAGAGCAGAGATTATGAGGATTCAACACCAATAAACACACATATAAATATAAATATAAATATACATATATATATAAATATTTATATTTATTTATATAAATATAAATATAAATATACAGGGGCTGCACAGTGGCGCAGTTGGTAGCACTGTTGCCTTGCAGCAAGAAGGTCCTGGGTTCGATTCCCGGCCGGGGTCTTTCTGCATGGAGTTTGCATGTTCTCCCTGTGCATGCGTGGGTTCTCTCCGGGTACTCCGGCTTCCTCCCACAGTCCAAAAACATGACTGTCAGGTTAATTGGTCTATCTAAATTCTCCCTAGGTGTGAGTGTGTGTGTGAATGGTTGTTTGTCCTGTATGTCTTTGTGTTGCCCTGCGACAGACTGGCGACCTGTCCAGGGTGAACCCCGCCTCCCGCCTGGAACGTAGCTGGAGATAGGCACCAGCAACCCTCCCGACCCCATTAGGGACAAAGGGTGAACAGAAAATGGATGGATGGATGGATGGATAAATATACAGGCTTCTGTGTCTTAGAAAAATAGAAAAGACAAGAGAACATTGGAGTCGGACAGTAAGTGAGGTAAAATTGTTCTAAAACTGATTAACAATAATCCGTATTAATGGTTCAGAGATGTTAAAACTGTGTGTAAAACGGTGTTGAGTTTTTATTTTTTTGGTTCATTGATTCGTTTGTTTTTGGCCTGCATTCGTAGGATCTGCATGAACATAAGTAACATAATCTTCCTCAGAGTAATGGAGTGAAAAGTGTCTCAATCAGTGTTGATAATTGGCCATTAAAGCCATTTTGTGGGATCAGTGCCTTTCTGGTGAGCCGTATGTCACAGCTATGCTTTATGCCAGATTAAATTACAGATCGTTAAACAAACCTCTTTACTGGAAACATCTATATATAAGAAATAGGCAGATGTCTTTCTATCAGGACTTTTACTTTTACCCAAAGTTTAAAGCAGTGGACTGAAGTGATTTCAGCATCAAAATACAGACATTAAAATGATGGAAGAAAAAGAAAATGGACGCCGTGACTGACCAGTTTTTACTAGAAGCAAGAATTTTGATATTTAAAACTGAGCAACTTCCTTCTTTTATGTAGAACATTTCTGAGATTAATATCAATATTTCTGAGTTATTTGGCAGATTTTTAAAAAATCTAAAACGGCTTTCATACGCCGTCGTAAAAGCCGATGCTAGTCATGCCAGCAGCTTTTTTTTCTCCTCCAGTAGGGGGCGGGATCACAATTCAACCTGTCGATCTTTTTATTAATTTATTTACTTTTTTAACCATATTTCAATATTCTCAGTTAAAGTTTCTACTCACATTCTCACCTTAAAAACCATAACAAATAAACAGAAACAAATATTCCAAACCCTCAGTTTGGTTTTTTTTCTAACTGGAAGTCTCTCACTTTCACTTTTTTCCCAATCTGAGCGCCATTTAACTGTCTGCCTCAGAACGGCTGGAATTGAGTTACATTCAGCACCACAGGGGGTAGAGTAATGTATAACGCTTCGGGCAAGCCAAGGCTTTCTTGACAGTTATGAGGCACTAATAGCCTGAACAGAGCAGAGGAGGAAGAGGAAGAGGAAGGGACTGAAGGGTCGGCGCAGGACTGAGGCGAGAAGGGAGTCTAATGAGAGGTGAGACAGCAGGCGGTTTGGAGAAGACACCTTCTGATAGTCAAGTTAGCTCTGAGTTACTGCCAACACTCCCAACGTTTTATTACTGCCTTCTGCATCTGTCGCTGCTGGGTAATAATCTCAGAGGCGAATTCGGCGTACAGGAGAAATGATGTGTCATGTGACACATGACGGCCAGAAAACTCCTTAAAAATTTTTATTTCCTCTCTTTTGTGTATTTATTTAGCTGTTCTAAAGTGAAAAACACATTTTAGATCTGGGTTTTGTAATGTATGTTATCCAGCTTTCTGCTCAAACTAAGTGATAAAGATTAGCCGAATGTAGATATAAAGTGACACATGGCCAAAATGTTCTTATTTTGCCACAATTAAAAATGCAAAATAATATTACTGTTAATTATTTCTCTTATACCTGCACAGCAATGAAATAAACATGTAATATTTTACTGTTTTAGGCTAATTATTTTCTCTTTTGTTGGTCTATAAAACGTTTTTAGTTTGTTTTTTTTCCCAACAAAAATAAACATTTTCTGTTGAAATCAGAGGCGACCAAGTCCTCCTGTCACTTTAAATCCAAACAAGCTGCTGCTGGCCACGCCCTTCAACTCAACGCTTACAATCGCACGTGAAAATGCCAAAGCACAATTATACAACTGTACAGCTTTGAAAAGCAGAAGTAGAGCCTCCTGTACAATCAACAAAAATGCAGAAAAGTGGTTTCTGGATGATAAGTCAACAACCAAACATTTGTCTTTTCCAGTAGCCATTGTACAGCGCAGACAGCGATAAAACCAGCTGACAAAATGTGCTGGAACTCAGGTTAGGTTGCTAGGCAACGGGCTGGGCTCAGCAGGCGTTGCTAAGTAACGGTGGATTGTGACATTACATTTGGAAGGTTTTCGAAACGGCTCATCGAAAAACATTTACTTGTTGCCAAAAACTGGCTTGGTAGGATTTTTTTTCCAAGCACTTAGGTTGTTTTCAGAAGCAGTAGAAACAAAAATGTGTAAAATATATATTTTGCAGAATAGGTCGCCTTTAAAAGTAATTTTTATGAAAGATAAATGTATAAAACTGCTAAATTTTACAATGATGTCACTGCATTGGTTTTGAACGCAGGCCTTTAATCTGATTGGCTGGTCTGGCTGCAGGCAGCTACACAATAAGAAAGGCGTGAGAAAATTAAAGCATGTAAATATAATTTAGCCACAAACACGTTTTTATCAGGAGATTCATTTTTACAGCTTTGGTGACGTTAACTCAGCAGCGACCCAAATCAGAGCTTCTCAAAGCTTTTCTGAGCGGCTAGAAGAAAAGCAAAAAGCATCACTTGGTGGGCAAATTAATTTCTTATTGCACTCTGAACACTCAGCACCTGAACTGTGTGTCAGCAAGTTTTGTAAGTACTTAACAGGCAATTACTCATGTTTTTATTTTGGCTGCAGCTGAAATGTTCTGGCTTCGCGTCAACTTTTCCTTTTTCAACTTGGCCAAAAAAAAAAAATCCAGCTCTGCCTAATTAAAATATTCCTGAGGCAAATTACAAATCTCTGCAACAGCTTAACAAGCACTTGGCTGAACAACACATTTACTGGACTGGATTCATTTATTTTTCAACACAGTTCAGAAGCACAGCTGTGGTCAGACTTTTCCATCCTCTCATTATGGCCATTAGAGTTCATCTAATTTTGGTTTTTAATGGTTTATTCTAACTGTACGTCGTCAGCTGTGAAATATTTATACAACTTACAACCACAAGAATTTTTAAAAGTAAGAATTAACTGCAAAAGGTTGAACAGGTTTGAAGTTATGCATAAAATACGTAATACTTCAATACACGTAAAATATAACCTTTGGTTAAAATCAGTGAATCAAACTAAATTTTATTTATAAGCGAATGCAACACAAAGTCATTTACATATTAAAGTACATGAGGTAACTGCTAAGACCAATAGAGAGACACTTTATAAAAGACAATGACCAATTAAAAGAAAGATATTGAATCAGTAATAGTGGCTGTCGCTGCTCCAAATGCAGTCAGGTTACACCAGACTTTTAACTGATTATCCTTTTAAAAAACTGTTTTAGATTTTAATGTTTACTGTCAGTGTCCAGTTGGGACGCCCAATTACCAAAGATCCAATACCATCTTTGGTATTAGATGGTAATTAGTATTACCATCTAATACCAATATAGTCAGGTAGACTGGGTTTTATTCGGGACCAAAGCTGCAGCCTTTGTTCCATTTCCAGCTGATGTGGTTCTCTTTCTCTGCTCTGAGTCAAACCAACCAAACCTGTTCCCCTCCTCACCTGTGGGGGCGCTGCACCAAGAAACACTGAAGGAAACGACTCTGACGAAGGCACCGAGCGCAACTTCCTTCTTCACCAAATGGAAACAAAAATGAAGCAGCATCAGATTTTAAAGGTTGGAGGATTTCTCAAGTCATTTCTTAAGACACCTGATGGTCCAGTGGACTCAGTTCGACCAACCAAACCCTTTGAAAAAACCTTTCCCCTCCTTGCCTTTGGGGGCGCTGCACCATGAAAGAAGCACCTGAAGTAAACAACACAAAAAGACTCTGAGGAAAATACCGAGCGCAACTTCATGAAAATATAAACAGAAATGGAGTGATGTCAGTTTTCAGCAGTTGTAGGATTCATTCACATACGCATTCAAACCGGACCCAGACCGAGGTTCGTAGACGGACTAGAGTTCGATTTGTTTGGTCCGATTAGCATTCACAGCTCCACAAACGAACCGGACTTTCAAGACAGACAGACTGTAGTTGGATTAAATCTGATTAAACTGAGCTAAGAAACTGTTTTCCATCTCTTGGAAGGTTGAAATGTGTTCCAACAACAAAATGAACCCAAAAAATCCAACTTTTGGTTCAGCTTGGTTCTGTGGCATGAATCAGCATTTTAAATGTGTGGCTGCTGAAACAGCTGAGGCACATCTGGAAATCTTTAACTAATAAAGTATAATTAGCAAATCCATTACTTACATGCAAATATATACACTAGAAAAACATCCTGACCTGATCAGTTTGGACTAATAAAGCTGTGATGATGCTGGAGTCTGAATGTGAAGGGATAAAAGTCTCCATGTTGCCTTTAAAAACAACAAGAGAAATAATGAATTCATCCCAGACTCCATTTTATATCCATTAACAGAGTCCCTCCGTCACCCCAGACTCCATATCAATTTATTGGATTGTTTAATGTAATCATGCATAATGCAGGAGGATTAATTGAAAATAGCTGCACCAAGAAGGGACATTAAGGGCTACTTAGAATCAAAAGAGGATTTGTTAAATGGTCCTTCAGTCTGGAGGTACCACTGAATTAATTCAGGACTGGAGAAGAGAGGGAGACGGGTTCTGGACGGTCCAGTACCTGCCGAGTGATTCGTGTCTGCTCTGTTTGTTTCCTGAAGATCACTGGATGGTTTTATGAAAAAGGCAGCTGTGTGAGAGATGAATTGATTATTGGTTTCTTAAAGTCAGAGGCAGAGCAGTTCACAAAAATGAATCTGTCAGAGCAATATATCTGCAGTTGGGCATCAAATATTCACCAAATCAACATTTTTATGCACTAATTGGGGAAAATGTGATATATAAATGTTTGTGTTGGGATGTTTGAAGCAGATTCAAGATGAATATTTACTGTGTGCACAAAAGTTTTTCATATTTTGATGTTATTTGGCTCAAAACATGAAAAACTTTAGGAAAATCTGTGAAACATGAAGTCATTCACTGCAAAAACAAAAACTATTACCAATAATTTTGGTGTGGTTTCTACTGCACACTTAAAATAAAACAAATCTAACTTATAGGAAACTTTTCAGCTGAATCACGACAGAAGCTTCTTTTAAGTCAATAATTTGTTAGTATTGGTTTAAAAAGTTTTAGTTTCACTTATAACATAAAAAATGTCTTATTACAAGTGAAAAGTGAAATAATCTATGAATGCGATGCCATAAACTACCATTGATCCCATTCAGTTCAATTCATTCCATCAATTTCTATTAATTAGTCCAGAAAACTAAATTCAATCCATTAAACTCCATTTGGTTATAAATAATTATAAAATTGTAATATTTTTCTTGGACTTGGTCATGTCTCATATTTAACAGAGAACACTGCTGACTTCCTAAAACTGCATGCAAACAGGACTAGATGTTTTGTACAAAACTATATCAAGGTCACTGCAGATAGAAAAGAACTGGAGTACACTTCAGACAAAAAAATTTGGAGATTATTCTTAGAAATTTTCCACACAAAAAAAACTACAAAAAACCCCAAAAAACAAGGTAATTTCTGAGCTTGAGAATTTGAATCAGAAATGTCCTTGTTTTTCTGAAAAAGGTTCTGAGATCAATCTTCACAGTTATGAGATTTTTTTTTGCAGAAATGTATTTTTTTTTTACCTACAGTTTCCCTACTACGCCGTCACAGTTCTGAGAACATTTATGTTTAATTTTGGTAAAATATATGTTAAAATGAGACTCCTGTTGAATGAAAGGCCAGAAGCAAACAGGCATGTAAACAAAAACACGTTCAACACTGTCACTACTTCTGAAAACCAGACAAAGCCACCAGTGAAAATTTGTGGAAAACTACTTCAACACAAACAGAATGCTGTTTATTGGCATCAACCTGCATTGTTTTGCAGAATTTGATGCCATATTTCAGTAATGTCTAGCAGTGTAGTGTTGCTCTCAGTGTCAAGCCTGACATTGACTCTAAACGATGGTAAATAACCGTCTGACCGGAGCTACAAGCGTTCTGCTGGACGGAAAGGTCAGAAGCTTTTCAACAAATATTTTCTCATTCACTCAGCTTCCTGATTCATTTTTCTCATTCTCACACAGAAACAAAACACACAGGCTTCCCTCTGTGGAGGCAGGTTTTAATGCTGCTGCTTTACAGCATGAAAACTCACATCCTGGTTTCTGCAGCAACTCAGATTTAAGGCTTTTTAAGACTTTTAAAAAGACCATTAAGAATGAAATTTAAGGCTTGAATCACGACAGATGTACAAAAGAAAATCACTAATAAATAAACAGAAACAGAAATTAGCCAGTGGCTCAGATGAACATCATCCAGTTAACTTGCGATAAATTTGAACTTAGACAAAGTGGGTGTAAAAAAAAGCTAGTTAGCTAGCTAGCTAGGAAGGGCACATTAGCAGCTAGTTAACCATAGTTGGAACCACCTCGACTCTGAAAGCAAATTTTTGCCTCACAAAATCTTTAGGACCTGTGATTAATGTAAAAACAACTTACAAACATGCATGACTGCCTAGTTTAACGTTTCAAACACCGAATATACCTTCATATGCTTTAATAAGCTAACTGGAAGCAGTCAAAGCACAACCACAGTCTTCCTTATTCCTACTTTTTCTGGTTCAGCCAATCAGTGGCCAGAAAGATAAATGCCGCTCCTGGATTGGCTGCTTTATAAACACCAGCCAATAGCCTATCAAGTAGCTTCGTGGACATTTTAACTTTCCATGCTACATTTTCTTTTAAAAATTCCAGATACATTTTACAAATAAATTGGCAATAAATACATTTCCATGAATAACTTTGAGTTATGTTGCTGTTTGTGTGTAAACATCTTACAAAGCATAACTGTATATTTTTTGTACAGTTATAATAAATGATTGTCTGAAATCTCTGGACTTTCGTCGTGGATCAGAAAGGTATATATTAGTGTGTCTATTTCAACATGGTTAATATATTTAGTCTTAAAGCTCCATTCTTGCCTCTGTCTTTGTTGCTGAGAATATTTTTAGGAGAAGTAATTAACCACATATTTCCATGCATAATCACCTTCCAATCTCCAAAATTAATCATTGTAATCAGATTCCCTTCCTGTTATTTAGCCTTTTGTTTTTTCTCTTTGACCTTAACCTCTCTAATTAATTTCCCCTGTTCTTGTTTTTCTGAAAAAGGAGAGTACATGCTCCATTTCACCCATGAATAATCGTCTCTCGGTCCGACAGGGACGATGGAAATTCCTCCATCTTTCTTTGTGATTCTCCTTGTTTGCATGCGGTTTGATTTAAATAATATTTAAGCTTGGGGCTGTTGCCATAAACCTGCTTCCAGGCTCATATTAAATCCAATCACCAGGCTCTGGCTTTCACTCTGAGCTGTAATATTGGCTCCATCTGTTTCAGGCTTAAGTTGATTCTTTTCTTGACAAGTGGATTTAAACTAATGAGAGCCAAGGTCGCACAGGATTCTCTCATAATAATGTTAATGAGGGTTTGGAGCTATATAAAGCCCAGGAACAAACGGGGGTAAAAATGATAGAAACACGTTTTATTCTGGACCTGGTCAGAACACGGTGCAATAAGCTAAAGTAAAAATATCACATTTTCATTCTAATTGAAGCAAAAATTTAGATTCAAAATATATTTAAAGATTAGTTACTAATATATATTTATATAATTAGCTTGCTAACTAAATATTTAGCTTATTAAAGAAATATTTAGTTCAGAACTAAATATTTTGCTTGCTACTTAAATATCTAGTTTGGAGCTAAATATTTAGTTAGCAAAATAATTTGCCTTTTTAGCTTAAATAGCTAATCATTTATCTTCAAACTGAATCTTTCACTTGCTAAATAAATATTTTGTTTACAAACTAAATATTCAGTTAGCGAGTAAAATATTTTGTCCCAACATTGTTACAGTTTGAACAATTATATGAAAAACATTTTTTAAATAAAAGTTGTATACTGCAGCTTTAACTTTAGATACAAGATGTGTAGCCTTCCTGCTGAATTAAAAAAATAATGCACTTCCCACTCCTCAGATTTTTGAAACGCTTTAAAGACCATGTATAATTGTCTTGCCCATTTTGTGCACCACATTATGTTTGTCACATTAAAATCCAATAAAACATACTGAGGTTTGTAACTGAAATGTGAAAAGGTTTCCAACAAGCGTATTTTCTCCCCCCGCTCCTGATTTTGCGCCTGCGGTTTGGCCGGCCAGGCGGCTGCTGGTGGAGGGCCCGGGCGTCTGCAGAGCGTTGGGGGACGTTAACCCTGCGATGTGGGGCTGCAGGCCAGCAGGTCAAACACGCAGCTGGGGACTCGCTGCGTGCCGCAGGAAGTCGGGGTAGTTTAAACTCGCGGTGGGGTATAGAGGCAATTAGTGCAGATAGCTCCGGCAGCACTCAGTTCAGCGCTCGTTAGAAAAACAAGTTTCTGCACGAAAACCATCATGTTCTGTCAAGCCATTGGAGATTACTGGAAAGAGATTAATAATGCCCTGCAGGATATTTACAACCGGAAGGTTTCTTCAAAATACATCATGAAAAAAAGAACAAATATCTGATGGCAACACAGCAAGAGAACAGAGAATGATTATCAGAAGACAAACCAACAGTAGTAGTATAGTTACATTTACTCAATTACATTTACTTGAGTACCTTTTTTGGAAAAAAAACCCAACAAAATATATATATATATATATATATATATATATATATATATATATATATATATATATATGTATTTTTATTACTCAATTTTTTTTTACTTTTATTTGAGTAATTTTATCGTGAAGTATTTCTGCTCTTACTTGAGTAAAATTTCTGGATTTTCTCCCCACTGAATGAAAAACAAACATGATTTAACCAGGAATCCACCAGACACAAACTCACACCTGCAGTTTGTGTTTAAGTTTCTGAAGTTTTTTATTGAAAGAAACTGATTAGGAAAGAAATTATTTTGCCTGATTTTATTTTATTTTTTATTTATATGAATTATTGTCATTTTCATCCCTAAAAAAATTCCACTTAACTTTATATTTTGGTCTGCCTGGTTATGTATTTTTAAATATTAAATGATTGATAATTTGATCGGTCGCTCAGTACTTTTACCAAATACTTTTTTTACTCTTAAGGACAATTTTTGGGCGCTTTGAACCTAATAAATAAACAAAGTTAGCGTTGATGATGCACATCTACTTTTTTTTTTTTAAGTATTGAAATTGGCATTATGATATTGAGAATAAATTAGCTTCCATTGGAATCAATAAAGATAAAAAAACAAATTTGTTTCCCAAAAAGCTCTGCGTTCAGAGCCATGGGGTAAAAAAAGCCGTAGAAATGTCATGTTTAACCTTTTTATTGTGGCTCTCATTCCTCTCCACCTTGTAGCTGCGGTCTGCGGCTCTCAGCCCGCTGGCCAGAGTTTCCGTGTAATTATCAGCACATGGTGGCCCAGGAGGCAGAGCCTGGCACTCTTTGATCATAACTGATACTGAATGGCATTTACCCCCCGGACGGAGCGAAGCCTCTCCCTCTGCCTCTGTAAACAGATGGCCACAGGATGGTGCAGGGTCTAGTAATTATTCCAAATATATTACAGACACTGCAGAAATAAGCCAGAAGCTTTATTTTTTATTATTATTTTTTATTTTCTTGGATGGAAGATCAAAAATATTTCAGTGAGGATTTTTGCTGCTCATAACAGTACCGTCCCGTCAAACAGCGAATGATGCTGTCAACCTCTGACATTAACTGGATGAAAGTTAGTTTTCAGCTCAAGGGGGTTCTCATTCAAAGAGGAAAACACTGACAGCCGAGCTTAATATGCGGCCTGATGCTCTTCAGTCGTCGGCGCATGAAAGCCACAAACGAAATTTACGTGAATTCATTTCTTTACACATATACCTGAGGTTTGTCTTGCTGTCCTTCAGGAGCTGCTGGAGAAAAGTACGGCTGGTTTGGAGCAAAATCTCCCAGATTCGCTTATATAAACACATTTAAATGTTTTTTTCCTATTAGTTTTTCTGACTGATGCGTTAACTGACCGGAGCAGTTCCTGGTAGTTTGTTAAAAAACAACTGAACACAGCGTGTTACCACCTGATAGTCCAGAAGATCTGCTGAGTCAAACCAACCAAACCCTTGGAAAAACCTGTTCCCCTCCTCGCCTGTGGGGGCGCTGCACCAGGAACCTCTGAAGAAGACACCGAGAGCAACTTCCTACTTGATGAAATGTGAACAAAAATGGAATGGCATCAGATTTTTGTGGTTATAGGATTTCTCTTTGACTAAAGACCACGAGCCATTTCTCCTGCTAGAGCTAGCCTAGCGTGTTTTTGTGTCGTACCCAGAATGCCTTGCTTTATAGTCTACTTCCTGCTGTTGGAGCAGTCTCCGGTCCGCTTGGCATTTACATATGTATTCAAACCGAACCAGACTTCACTTCAACCGAGACTGAGGTGTGTAGGCGGACCAGAGTTTGAGTTTTTGGTCTGTATCAGAGTTCGATTCGCATTCACACCTCCTAAAACAAACCGGGCTTTTGGGACAAATGGACTGGAGTTGGATTAAAGCGGACTAAACAGGGATGGTGGGAGTGCATAATCAATCTCGACTGCAGGAAACATACTACAGCGCAGGGCTTTATGGGTAAATACAACAAAAACAAACTTGCTACGTTAGCATTACCTGGAAAAATGGCTCTCAGTCTTGAGCCAAAGACGAAACAGAAATCCTTTAACTGCTAAGATCTGAAGCTAATCCAATTTTTGTTTGCCTTTCATGAAGAAGGAAGTTGCGCTCAGTGTTTCCTTCAGTGGTTCTTGGTGCAGCGCCCCCACAGGTGAGGAGGGGAACAGATTTTTTGAAAGGTTTGGTTGGTTTGACTCAGAGCAGACAGAAAGAGAACCACAGCAGCTGGAAATCGAACAAATGATGCCGTTTTGGTCCCCAGTCAAAACGAGTCTACCGGACTATCAGGTGGGAAAACAGAATTATTGTCTGGAAAATACAGTAAGTATTGATCCAAACTGTTCCTTTGTTGGTTTTAGTAATTTAATCCAAATTATACGAGAAGAAGCGGCAATGCACCATCAAAGTTAGGTTATATTTAAATGTGTTTTAGATGTTTGCTGGTCTATGGTGCCATGTTGACATTGTGGCTACTAGCTTATGTTACAATGAAAAACTGGTTTGTATCCAAGCTATTGATTTATTCTGGGCCATATTTCATATTATTGTGCTTTCATGTTATTGTAAAACTTGAGAAGACCCAAGAAAGTTGGGGCTTTCCTTGAATTTCACAGGAAGAGTTGCATTGGGCTGAATTGGGCTCTAAAACCAACAATAATATATACCTGACTGTCACTGCAAACTCCCCAAACAGTAATGGCTGCAGGACCATGCATATTTAACTACAAAACCAGCAGTAAAGTCGGAAAGCTGAACAGCAATGCAGCAAAAGAAATAACAACAAAACACCATTATGTTGAGGCTGCAAAGCTGGAAATATTTTAATGAGAATGATGTCTCCTTCCACGGAATCATCTGTTGCCAATGATACAGTCTTAATTAAGCCATCTAAAAGCAGTGGTGTGTGTTCACGTCTATAAAGAGGCTTCCCAGTGTCAAAGGAAAACACATTACTGGCATAACGCCGTCCCCAGCAGCTCACTCTGGTCGTTAGCACACAGGCATGATCAATTCATCAGCGCATACAGTATGTCATAAGAGCATTTATCTCATTCCCTAACATAGTACATCACCACAGCAGACCAGATGTCTTGGCATAAATAACACTCTTCATAGAGATGAACAATTCAGATGCTGGCTGCATCAAAAGCACGGCTAAGGGAGAATAATTAAAAGATGGAGAGGAAAGAATCTTGAAAACTGTCGAATGAAAGGGAAAACATTCATAACTTAGATGGAAACGCCTTTAAAAAGAAGCACAGGGTAGTTTAAAGTGATTTACAGGAAGGAAAAACAAAAAGTAATTCTGCAGAATTTAACAGAGAATGCATGAATTAGTGAATTATATGTAAGTTTGAGCACCTCTGTACAAAGAATAGCTTATAAGTGCAGTATATTAGCATTATATCATATTGTTAGCATTAGCAGTGATAGTTTAGAAGCAACGGTTGATGCTAATTAATCTGAAAACAAGTCAGAGCAGAAAACATTTCAGACAGCAGCTAATCTTCCCAGGAACGGAAATTTTTTTTTGTCAAGGTCACAGCGTGAAAACTGCAAAAATCCAAACTTAGTGGAAGGTTGATGGACAGCCCTGTTTAGTTCGCTTTAATCCAACTGCAGTCTGTTTGCCTAGAAAGTCCAGTTCGTTTGTGGAGGTATGAACGTGCAATCGGATCAAAAAATCAAACTCTGGTCCACCTACAAATCTCGGTCTCAGTTCAGTTCAAGTGAACTCTGGTTTGGTTTGAATGCATATGTGAACGCTAACCGGACCAGAGACCGCTCCAAAAGCAGGAAGTGGGCTACAGCGCAGGGCATTCTGGGTAAATACAACCAAAACAAACATGTTAGCCTACCGCTATCGGAAGACATGGCTCGAGAAATCCTACAACCGATAAAATATGATGCTACTATTTCTGTTTACAGTTTATGAAGAAGGAAGTTCAGTGTCTTCTGTGGAGGTATTAGTGTCATTTCCTTCAGTGGTTCTTGGTGCAGCGCCCCCACAGGCGAGGAAGGGAACAGGTTTTTCCAAGGGTTTGGTTGGTTTGACTCAGAGCAGAGAGAAAGAGAACAGCTGAAAATGGGACAAATGTTGAGATCTTGGTGCCCAACTGAACCGAGTCTACCGGCCTATCAGCTGAGAAAACACCTTAATATGCATCAATACCCACAGTGGTTAGCCTTACAACAGAAGCTAACATTTACAGTCTTCCTTATCTCGACTCCTATGGCTTAGCTAATTAACGCCAAGGATGATGACTGCCGCTCCCGGATTGGCTACCCAACCTGGATTTTCTCTAGAATACTTTAGATTTGCTAAAAAGAAAATTTATGAATCTGTGAATTTGGAGTTACATTTAGCAGAAAAAACAAGGACAGTTCTGGGTTTGAAAAGTTGAAGATTTCCTAGGAAAACGTTTTAAATTAATCTCAGGAATTTTAAAGATTTTTTGGGGGAAGTTTCTGAGCTTTAAAGTCGAAAATGATCGACTTTTCAAACTCCTTTTTTTTCTAGAACATTTCTGTGATTTTTTTTGGCTTAAACTTTTATTTTCTATCTACATTGGCCCTAATGTTTTTGTAGTCATTTTTATGGAGTCAATTTTACACCAAATCTTATGTGAAAAATTACATTTTTATTTTATAACATATACCATGTTAAAATAATATGCATATAATGCAGATTATTAAATCTAGCAAATCACAGTAATCATAAACAGGGACAACTTTTATTCAACATTATAATCTTCATAATTACTTTTACTACATCAGTGGTTGAAATCAAACAAATTTTGTGTTGTTTTTTTAATTTTATAATCATGAAACTGTTCATGAAAAGTTATGAAGGCAGCATGAGCAGCTGCACTTTTTCTAAGAAAATATTTGGGCTTTCTTTCTTAAAAACAAAGCAAAAATGTTTCCGTTTCCCCTGAGGAATCATTTTCTCTTTCTTTTCTTTTCATTTTCTCTGACGAATACAAAAACATCTGTTTTAATAAAAACTGCCATCGGCCCGCTAAAGATCCTTTTGATTTACAGACGTAGGATATACTGAATACCTGCATCTCATATCAAGTTTACAGAATCAAACTGTGCAGCGCGGACGTTAGAGACGACCCCCTCTACAGTAACAATGTTATTATAATAAAACGCAAACAGGATCAACTTTCTGGGAATGAATATCTGCAAAAGTCTGGCACTGAACAAGCAATCCTGTTCAAGTTTACTCGAGTTATTACAGGGGATAAAAGTTTGTCTCTAGATTTTTACGACGCTGAAATTTACGGTAAAAAAAACCCTCTGAGTGCTGCAGTGAATCACGAGTCAGATTGCTGCAGTTTTTCAGTGTTTGGGGTTTAAGGCTCAGGTCAGTCAAAAGCAGCTCATCCATTTAAAACAGATGAGGTGGAGCTGACTTTAAGCAACAGAGAACACATGGACTCAATGTGTGCTGTATTTATGGCGCCGCAGATTTATGGGGTGAACGGGTAACCTTGGCGACTGCTGCACAAACCGTAAAGTAAAATCATATGAAGCTCAGTGTTTTAGAACGTCAAAAGAAAATTGTTTTTAAAGTTTTTCACGTTTCCCAAAGTTTGATTTCACAATAATAGCAGCTTTTTATCATGATGCACTCAAGAGTCGCGATTCCGTTACAAATGTTCGCAAAACGTTGTTGATATCCCGCTAATGTTGAAAAAAAATATGCAATTTCAGAATTGCAGCAAAAAAACAAAACACAATTAAAGTCACACGTGAATAAGTTTAATCACACTTAAAAAACATCATGCTCTAATTACTTCCTGTCATTGTCTTCTTTGTCATTTCTGCCAGTAGTAACATCCAGTTGTTAATCATGTGACTCCTCTGAAGTGAAAAAAATGTTTCCACTGCAGTTTTTCAGAATAAAAGAATTTCGATACAACAAAAAAACCCACCTCATCCACAAACTTTTTATCAACAAACGAGTATTATTTTTTTTAATTGACATGTTTCCATTAAGCACATTTATTTTCAAAATGTCAAAATGCTCAATTTTATGGTCAATGGAGACACAGCTATGGTTCACTGAACTGTCAGTTTTACCTGCTTTTTTGCTCGTTTTCTCTGCAGTCCTTTTCCCTGATAGCAGCATTATGTGACGCTATGGCAGTTGAAGGTAGGATGCTTCAACCAAATAAGGTGCAGTATTATTATTATTTGGACTAAGATGTATCAAAACTATCTAAAAGTCAAGATCTAAACCAAACCTGAGAGTTGCATCATTCTTTACTAAGGGTGTTTTTTATATTATTTTATTTAAGATCAGTCTATTTGAAACAAATTCAGATTTATTTCCCCCATTGGGGATGTGAACACAACAATCTCATTAAGGTGCCGATAAAAACAACCACACATTTTTGCAGGGTTGCATATTTACTGAGAATGGGAGCCAGGAACTGTTTTAGTTAATTTTCTTTTTATACAAGTAGTTCCAAGTTTTTTTTAATTTTTTTAATGTCTTCGAAAAGCTTTGGGATTTATTTACATAATAAAAAAATAAGCTCTGGCTGCTATTTAAGTAATTACAATATACTCAGATTTATTAAGTTAACTTGAGTTACGCTCACTAAAATTGTACAAGTTAATGTTACTCAACTGACTTGATGAAACCTACAACTAACTGAGGCAACGACTTTGCATATATTTTTTAAATAAAATGTAAACTAGAATTAATTTTTCCGCCAATTCAGGAGCGGTGTCTTGTCATCACGGGATGGATTTTATATCTTGTTATAACAAGAAACTTTCTCACTTCATAGAGAAAGCTTCTTGCTTTAATGAGATACGAACGTACATTCTTCTGACAGGTTGTTAAAAAGTCAGTGGATGTTTGGAGTATTTTGGGGGGAAAGGTCAGATTAAAGTGGCTTAACAACTAAAAAACATTCCTCTAAAAAATCTGTCTACCAAACATGGTGACCAAAACCCCAAGACAAGAAATAGGAACGTGTGGCAAGTTGGAAAGAAACACAGGATGAGTTTCTAAAACTGCACAGAATTTTAAGGTTGAGTAAATATTCCCATTCAGACACAAACACTCAAATACTGTGCCTTTAAGATTTAAATATATTCATGTGTGTTTGTGTTTTTGCACATAATGTTCTTCTTGGCATCACACTTCAACACCCAAAGGACAATCTAGGGATCTCGCTGACCAGCACACCCTCTTCTTTTGGACGTATCCCTCCACTCACGCTGCACTGCGTTCCACATACCACTTGTTCTCCGTCCCGGACCATTGTGCCAGTTCCCTCATCAGCTCCAGGTCTAATTTTCTCTTCCTTCTGTTCCAGTCGCCTCCTTTAGTGATTTTCCACAGCGGTCTCAGGCGTTTGGGTTTTCCTGCGCTGGCACGCAGGAGGCATGTGATGTATGGATGCGTGGGGAACGCGCCAACGCAGGAGAAGAAGCAGACCTTTCCGGGGGTCCGTATTTCTTCTTCCGAAAGGCCCGGCTGGGAGTGGTGCGGCACAGCGTCATGGCCTTTTCCCCGTCCCTCTGGGGATACTGTGTGTATGTCGGTACATATGTTACTCCACGTGTTTCATATGTTCATGCTCTGCTCTCTCCACATCTGCGCTGGCTGCGGCCACAGCGTGTCAGGCCTCATCAGGCACATCCTAAATTTAAATGATTTGAGTGCTTGAGATTCAGGCTCTGCTGCGTTGCTTCATGGTGGAAGCAGTTCACCCCTGACCTCTGCAATCAGCTCCATTTTCTGTCTCTGAGAACAAGAGAACAGATCCAATGATCAACTCCTTGTGGTTTAGATGTTACTGGACAAGTATGATTCATATCAACCAAAAAAATAGTAGTAATAATGAATTAAAAGCTCATTATCTGGGCGACTTAAAGCAACTCTAAAATGAAAAAGTAGTATTCAGTTTAGTTGATGTTGTGTGAAGGACTTAGTGACCATTTTGTGCTCCTTAGGTCTTATGTATTGCTCTAAGTTTACATTAGCTGTATTTCCATTGACCATAAAACTGCGTGATTTAGAATTATAAAGATAAACTCAAGCTGAGTTCCAGCATGTTTGGTCAGCTTGCTTTACTGCGATATTCTGGAAAAGACAGGCGTTTTGTTGTTGACTTAGCATCCAGAAATAACTTCCTGTATTCTTGTTGGTTGTGCAGGAGGCTCTACTTTGTATTATTTTGACTTTATTTTTTCTTACTTTCTTAGCGTGGCCTTAATATTCTGTCATAGTAGTTGATTTCAGATAAGTAGAAGGCAACAGCCAATGCTTTGACAGGGTCATCAAGTGAGTGGACACAAGTCTGGTGGTTTAAATCAGGAAGGTGTTGCTGATACTGCAGATTGCAGCAGTGTTTTCATCATCGTTTGCAGTGATAAAGACAGAAAGGATTTTATCGTTCATAGTGAGCTTTTTCTGTTCAGAGTGACTTTAACAAGATTATTAAACAAAGTCTTTGACTCACAGTTCCTCTGAGATGAATTAGGATATAACGACACGTTGAGTGGAATGATTTTATGGCTGGGTTGCTTCAGATGAGCCGGAGCGTTGCAAGGTTATCTGGGATGGTTTCACGATGAATTCGAAATCTTTCATTAGGGAGTTTGCTCCACCACGTCTTCAGCAGGAAATCTTTGATTAAGTGCACAAATGGATGTGTGACATGGGAATGTTCCCAGTTTATCATTTCTTAAATCTCTATAAATCACTTTCAACTTTACAGTTACATGCCACTCCTAAGGAGTCCAGCAGCAGATGGTCTTCAGCAGCAAGTCCTTTGTAGCAAAGATTTATTCAAGATGTATTTACAGAAATACTTATAAAGATGCTGAAGTACCACAAACTCTAACCACTCTAATGGTAAAAGCTCCTCTAGTTTTTCCACCTGCTTGGAGTCGAAAAGTTTTTGTCCGATTTTTTTTTTTTTTCAATTTTTTTTTCCGAAGAGTTTTTGCGGCGCTAGTGGCTCGTATTTTTTCGACAGTAGGCAGACAGGAAGGAGGGTGAGGAGAGGGGGGAAGACATGCGGCAAAGGTCGCCGGGACCGGGAGTCGAACCCGCGACGTCCGCATCGAGGACTAAGGCCTCCAAACGTGGGGCGTGCTAACCCCCTGCGCCACCACAGCACGCCCCTTTGTCCGATTTTTGAACACTTCTATCAACTTCAAGTTGGTGCCAAAAAGAAAGAACACAAGAACGATTATGAAAATGGCCAGAAGCAGAACAAAGAAGAACATGTATTCTCGTTTCAGTAAGAGGCTGTTTTCAAAGCTTTAAGGATTCATCAGTCAAAAACTATAAGATTTTTCAACTTCCTGGTCAGAAATCACCAAAATGTCTTTTCTTTCAGATGGTTACCAATTCAGGTAAAAGCTAGAATAAACACATCTGCACACTCAAAAGTAGAGCAGAAAGTAGTGCAGTAGTTTTAGCTACTTGGTACAAGTTTGTTCTGTTACTTGAAAAAGGGCCTGCAAGTAAGCATAAATGATTAAAAACAGCTTTACAAGGAGATAAAACGATCAGTTCATGCCAAGACATGTAGCAGCTAAATGCACAACAGACCAAAAGGGTTGGCTAATGAGAACAGACGAACACATGGTTTCACCCCAGTGCACCCAGTCACGCCTCACAGTAGAAGCAAAAACTGGTGGATGAATTAGTATTCAAGGCTACAAATAACTACAATCTCAGATGACATCAGCAACGTTCCTCATTTTTGTTCCTTGTAGAGTCGCTGTCCCTTTACTCAAATAAACATGGTGTGTGTCACCATGTTTATGGTGACCATGATTGGTCAGAATAAATGCACTGACCAATCATGAAACACTCCCAGAATATGGCTAATGGAGATAAAATGTTACTTGTTTGAATCACTTTTCTAAAATGATGGGGCCTAGGAGTGATTTTGGACTGACTACTACTACTACCTTCTGCAGTCTGTGTCCAGAGATGTTAGCTGCTCTTTTCCTGCCCGTAGACCTGTTCAAGTCCCTGTAGGAGAGAAGGTCAGTCCCGATCACTGCTGCCAAGTCCGCTTTGGACTTATTTTTCTCTAAAGTCTCTTGTAAAAGAGTTGTCACGAGTTGTGCTTCTTTGGGATTGTTTTTGAATGTGAAGTTGCTTATTTGGGCTTGACTTTCTGAAAAAATATATATACATCTCCAAGCTCCCCAAAAATGAAGCAAAACACTTTTATTTTGAAAGATGTGACAACACTGGATGATCATCTTTGCAGATCAAATTTGCCGTCTAGTCCTGTCCTGTTGTGGTTGAACCAAACCACACAATGATGAACGGGCACAGTAAAGAGTAATGGTGGCACGGAACAGTTTCTGTTGAAGGTTGTAGAGTTTCCACAGGAAGTCCGGTCCCTGTTAGGCCGTCTTCTGACCAGTGTCTATGTGTGAGAACCATCTCAGGTCTCAAAAAAGAAGGCTGGTTCCTAGAACTGGAAGTGATCCAAAGTAGATATGGTGTTCTTGAGGATGGTGAGGGGAGGCAGGATGGAGGATGTTCTCCGGACATCTACCATCATCTTCACGGCCTTTAGCAGATTAAGCTGTGAGTGGTTCTGACCACACTGGGTGGACAAACCAATCCACCTCTCAGCTACAGTAAAGCACATTCGACAAACCAGACTTTTCCCATGACGTATCTCCCTCCATGTAAGTCCTGGAGTGAATTCTCACTGCCATTTGCTACAATGGTCTTTGGTTTGGTTGGGTCTACCCACAATACTTTCTATTGTTGCCCGTTTATTATTGGTTCAATTGAAGTGCAATAACTTTTATTGGCTGAACAGTGTTCGCTTTGTTGATCTGCAGCAGAGTTTTGATTATTCATTCAAACCCCCTAAATAAACTGGACATTTTGAGCAAATTAACAAGACTTCAATACAACAAGGCTGGTGTGACAGAACATCAGGAATACTTAAAATAAACTTATAGAGAAATGTTTATCTGCAGGACTCCCCCTTCAAACTAATGTCCTACATAGTTATCTCTCCTTAAATCTTCGCCATATTCATTGTTATCAATGTCTTACTTTAAAGTCCATACATCTGTCTTCATTCTTTTCTTCAAATAAAATGATAAAATTACTTTAGCTTCACTATAGTTGTTCTTTTGTTGAGAGCTTCATTTTTAACTTAACTTTATTATGGAAGGAATGTAAGACTCTGAGTCATTGCACAAGGCAGCATAATAAACTTCAACAGTTTGCAGATGCTCAAACAAATCCCCAGAATAAGACATGCAAAGTCAGAGCAGAGCTGCCTGCCTGACCAGAAGAGACTGATTTTATTCCTATAAGCTATGCCAAACTCTAGGGTTTCCCTGCTGCATTAAAGTGATTAAATTATGATAAGGGCTACAGATTAAATAAGCAAACACAAGTTGATGTAGAGAATTACTTTTTGCAAATAGCCTAGGGTAGACATTTCCGTTCTTTGCAAGAGTCTGCAGTTGCAGAGGGTTTCCCGGCCCAGAAGAGACAAGCAGAGGTGAACAAGTTGTAGCTTTAATAAATTTTTCACTTTTCTCTTGGACTACAATAGAGCCAATCTACCAATTCCAATATTGGCCACCATTTAAACATAATCATAATGTTTAGTTTTGGGAAATTCAACTCAGTTTTATTATATGGCGTCACTTCACAGCAAATTTTGTCTCAAGGAACTTTACAACAACACTAATTTGAATTCAGTCACATACATTCCAACTGAGCCAAGTTATCAAATCAGTTCATTGTTGCAATGAGTTTAAAAAGTTTTCTATCAAGTTTTCTAACAGCAGAATGCAACAAGTCGCTGACTTTACAGCAATCCCTCATGCATGCAGTGGCAGTGGAGAGGAAAAACTCCAGAAGAACCAGAACCTGGCTCAGGACAAGCGACCATCTGTCACAACACAGCAGACTGCACAAGAAGAAACAGAAGAACTGATGCAGGACAACTTCCTCGCAGATGATGGTTTCCCAAATTTCCTTCCAGTTTTAAATGATGAATTGGACCATGATTAATCTAGTACAAGTAGCTTCTGCATCATCTCAGATGTTTCTTATGGTTGATGCCAATGGAGTTTGACCATTTTTAAACAGACCAACATCTTTTCCACGACCACAGGATGTGTCTTTCCACATAGTTGCTTACGAAATGAGAAGCTCCTCATTGCATCAGTTGAGGTTCAATAACTTGTTGCAGCTGAAAGACAATCATCCAACAGGAGGCTCATACCTATTTGCTTAGTTAAATCCAGGTGGAGACTTTTCTTTAGCCAGGCAGCATATAATCATATTTGAAATTTGTCAGTGTGAGCAGAACATTTAAACTGCATGATTGGAAGAACAGAATGAATTTTACCGCTCACTCTGAAGCGGTGATTCAATGTCAAATATGCACAAAGTTTGCTGCCTTTGCTTCCTCATGGCTGAACGCCCCCAACTTTGGCATTACTTTACCTGTCAGACGGGTGTGGAGACGGGGCGGGAATGGACTGGGCCAGACTCTGGCTGTCTGTGCAGAATTAAAATGTCAGCCTGAGCCTCTGAGTCGGTGACCTCTTGACCGCATATGCAAATCCGTCGAGGGTTGACAGTGAAGAAGGAGTCGGGCTCCCGAGAGGAAATAAAGCTGTTATATCCTTCAGGTGGGGGAAATGTACGATGAACTTCTAAGTGGGGCTTTTTTTCAACAATAAGCAATTTAGATACTGGAGCAATAAAGCTTTAGGCTCGAGTTGCTCTTTATTTTCTCCGTATCGTGTTTAAATGTTTAATGTTAAACTTGAAGTGGTTTATAATGAGTCAGTGGCAGGGCTTCTTTTCCTCGCGACCCTCATGATAGATTGCATGGATGACGGTAATAAGACCTTTAAATATCGGTAACAGATTCATGATGATGTGTTTCCTTGTTCTGGAAACAAATTTCACTTGTAACCCCTTAGTTTCTTCTATGAGAGTAAAAAGTACTGAAGATGGGGCATATTTCTGGAATACTCTCTGCTCTGATCATCTTTTTGTAGGTTGTCTGGACCTGGATATTTTATAAATGACATGATGTTTGATCTGACATTCAAGTAGTCATCTAAAGAAAGGCAACAAAACTAAATCAATAAGCTGGACAAAGCCATTGATCCCAGAATAAAGATCGTCGATAGTTCTTCTGGTTGACAGCTCGGGTCTGTTTGAGGGTTTTAATAGATTTTCCTTGTCTTGCTCTTTCTTCTTCTTGCCCGTTAGCTGCGGTCAATGATTCATCGGGTAAGAAATCTGCCTCGTGTCACTTTGCGGGACAGCTGTCACTCTCCTTCTTGGCACATCAGCGTACATCAGCGGAGAGGAAAACGGCAGTCGGATCGATTGACGTTAATTATGCGGATGTAACGAGGGTTGGTGCACGTTGCTGTGTTCCTCCTCTAAAGGAGTCGATAAAGGTCAGGCAATTAGTTTTCCCCATCTTTTTTCTTTCTTATCGGGGATTCAGTAATGTCACTCTGGAGAGAAAAACTGCATCTGCATCACCAGACAAATCACAGGATTAACTTTATCCAATCTGAACAGAGACTGAACAAGAGCCTCGACTGGGACTAAAACAGACATTGACTAAAACTGGTGTAGGTGTTATTGGAAAGGTGTTTTATTGGGGAAGAATTATGGTACAGCTCAGACACTTTCTACAGTGCTACAAAGCACAATTTAACTAAATCGAGAGCTTTTTTAACTCGTTTCATATTGGAAATAAATTAATTAGCAAAGGGTATACTTGTATACCTTTTGTTGTTAGGGTCCATTGTAATCAGCCCTGTTCAGTCCACCTTAATCCAACTCCAACCCATTTGTCTATAAAGTTCAATTCGTTTGTGGAGGTGTGAATATGTAAGTGAACTCTGATGTGGACCAAAAAAGCTAACTCTGGTCCGCAAACCTTGGTCTTAGTTTGGTTAAAGTGAACTCTGTTGCAGTTCGAATGCATATGTGAACATCAAGTGGACTAGAGATTGCTCCAAAAGCAGGAAGCGTAAAGGAGTGCAGGGCATTCTGGGTAAATTCAACCTAAACAAGTCTAGCTCTAGCAGGAGAAATGGCTTTTGATCTTTAGCCAAAGACAAAAGAGAAATCCTAAACAGCTAAACTCTGACGCCACTCCATTTTTGTTTACATTTCCTGAAGAAGAAAGTTGTGTGCAGTGTCTTCTTCAGAGGTTTTCATATTCCCTACTTCAGAGGTTCTTGGTGCAGAACACGTTTTTCAATGGGTTGGATCATTTGACAGTGCAGAGAGAAAGTGAACAACAGCAGCTGAAAATGAAACAAATGTTGCAATATTTTTCCCCAGTGAACCAGATCTAGCAAACTACCTGATAGGCATAAATACTTTCAAATCAATGCATGATTGGCTTCATAAGAGAAAAGGTGGAATGACTTCTGACAGGATCTCATATATTTGGATAACTTAATGAAGGCAAGTTAAACAAACACAGCAAGTCGAGATGCAGGATGCTGACTTCTACCAAAGATATGTGAATACTGAAAATAAATCCAAAAAGGACGTCAAACAAGTATTAGCTTGATATATTAGCTTGATATATATATATATATATATATATATATATATATATATATATATATAGGGACTCTAGCCCACTCAGCCTTAGACTGTTGCTTAACTATGCTATGGATTAACTAAACAAACAATTTTATCTAATAAGGAGGTAGACTCCATGAGGGGAACATTTTTATTTCTAAGGCCATACTTGGATTTTTTTTTTTTTCATACTTATTTGTTTGCCTAAATAAACTGGAAAGCCACTGGAGGATATTCTGTTTATGCCCCTGCCTGCATGTCTCGGCAAATTCTACAAATAAATAGATTTTCTCAAGAAAAGCAGCATGCTGGGCTTCTCTTTTTAGCTTTGCACACAAGCTCAATAAATGTAACAGTGAGCTTAAAGCTCACTGTTACATTTGTCCCCTTCATGTAAGTAACACTGTCCATTAATCGAATAAAAAACGGGCCGCTAGCTTAATGCTAACGCTAATGGAAAACCGGACCGCTAGCTTAATGCTAACGCCTATAGAAAAAATTATACAAATGCTAAAGGTTAGCATTTTCAAACGGGTAAAATATATAAAACTTATTTTTGTTTAATAAACAAGATTTACAATAAGATAGGCTCAGTATCAAGTTATACAGCAAGTGAACATAATCATACTCACAGGCAAAGGTCTTCCTGGCCACATAATGCAGGGTAAGAAAACCGTTAGCGTTCAGTTTCCTCAAACAGCTTCAAACGATAAAGGTACAAAACAACACTGCGTGGACAATCGTGACCACTAGATGTCATCCTCTCCGGAACTTACTTCCATGCTAAAAGTCCAACCTAGTTATGAACAAGAATCCATCCTCATAGAACCAGTTACACTAGATGTTTTCAAGATTGCTTTTAATGATTTTGAGAAAGAATCTGTCTGTATGTAGAAACTCTCACTTGTTTTTATGATGATATTTTTATTTACAAAATTATGTTCTTAATTTCATTGTCTTTAATTTTTATGTTGACATTATAATGTAAACAAAATCTAAATAATAATTTTGGGAAAGTTTAGTTTTATTTTGCGTTCGTGACATGTGACGTCACTTCCTTCTTCACCAGACCGTTAATGGCTCTAACGGAGAGAGGTGAGTTTCTCACTGAGTTTCTGTAGAAAAAGTGTTTAGAAGTTGCTGTGGAGGACAAAATGTTTTTACAGTCTTCTGGCTAACGTGATTTTAAGATGTTAGTTAAATTTTTTTGTATGTAATTTTGCGGAGAATGTATTGATTTTGTCGAGTGTTAGGCCTTACCGTTGAACAAGCTAACTGCTTTTCCTGGGTGTTTTTGTCCTGCTGAGCTGTTTAATTCCATTTTGTGCAAGTATGTTGTCATTCATCTGTCTTTGTTTATTAATCTTTATTGTTGATTTTATATATAGTTTCATAATATGTAAATTGTTATGAATTTCTGTTATTAATCACAGGGATCAGCCGGTGGTGTTTTTCTTTTACTTTGATTTGTTCTGTCCTGATGTAAATTAAGTCAAATGCTTATAATTTAATGCTCAATACTATGATGAAAGACCAGATGAGAGCTATGGAGGCGCTATCTTGATTTCACAACGCAGAGCTTTGTTGGTGGAACACCAACAAAACCAGCTACATATACATGTTTTATTGGTTAATGTGTTTATTTATGATCGTCTTAAACTCTGTGCTGCTGTTGGTCTTGGCAAAAGAGATTTTAAATCTAAATGGGATATTTTATGTGTGAAGCTGCAGTTGCTACAAAAGCAGCAAATATTGGAAACAACATAATCTAAACTCTTATACACTACGCAGATACTTCACTCACCTCAGGATGCTGAATGATTGAAACTGAATGTAAGGGCATCGCTTACTTCCTGATTAAATCATTATCCGACCACCTGGGAGCACTTATGTAATTTCGTTCCCATTTGTTAAACTTATTTTTTTATATATGGAAAACACTGAAATTAAAGTAATGTACTCGGTCATTGTGCAGCAGAACACTGTGAATTCCTCACCATTGATCCCATACTACTGAGAACAGGAGCACATTAAAAGTGACCTATTTTTCAAAAACATGAGATGACTTAATGTTCCACAAAATATTCTTCATTTCCTCGTATTTAGACATACAATTAAAATCAACTCAAACATCTATGTAAACTATAAAAATACCCTCAGACTGGCAACAAAACAGGGTCTGCTGTCCATTTGTTGAACTTTACATGCTTCCCATTTCCCCCTGAGAGAAATTCATTTTTCAATGGTCCTAAGATTAAAGCCACAAAGCAGAAAAGAGCCTGACAAGGCTCTTCTCTGCAGAGGCCATATCCAATGCATTTCAACACTCCAGTGACATTGTATTCGTGAGAGAGATCCTAATTTTCCTCTGTATGGAAAACATCCTTTCAACCAGAGATGTGGTCATGGGCGTTTGATGAGGGTTTTAGGCACAGTTACACTCTTTGAGACGAGGCCTTGAAGACTGAAGCACACAGTGATTCACGTCTGACTGCAGGTACGGTGTTATTCTCCATAGTTTGAATGGAAACATTAATATCAGACAATATTCAATTTAATATAAGTTCTGGGACTGTGTTGACTAGTTATGTGAATGTTTAATGCCGTTCTAACAATCTCCCGTCCCTCTCTTAAAAATAAATAAATAAAAAGATCATGCTTTGCGGCTCCTCGTATATTTTTATTTTGGCAGATAAAGACACCAGGAGACCCTGTGAACTCATTTTTATTCTTTGTGAATTGCTTTTGTTGCAGGAGAAAAAACCTTTACATGAGCTGGCTAAGCAAACACTTTCAGGCTTGGATGAATAAATAAAACCATCATTTGACAGCATCAGAGGAGAACGCGCTGTGAATGATTATGGAAAATTAGAATGTCAGAAGAGAGACATGCTGACTCAAATACTGAGCAAGAAGAAAAACCTTTATTGATATTAAAATGATAAACGACAGGTTGACCATATTGGCCTAAATATTATGTAAGTTTCCTATTAACCTGAAAGATGATGTTTGTGCATAAAACTCAAAACAGCTTAAAAATTTTATATCTTTATTATATATTTCACCTGTGGAGGTCACCATTATTTTACCTACACAATGCGTGTATGTTGGCCATGATGAGGGTCGGTTATAGTCTATAGACTAGAAGCTATAAACAAAACACAAGAAGGTGTAGATGCTACGCAGGGCGGCTCACAAAACATCAACTGTTTCATGTTCCTTTAAACCTGATATAACTAACTAAACAAAACTAAACCGTTACATGGAGCTAACGACATTAGCTAGAGCTAACACAATTAGATGGAGCTTACACCGCTAGCTAGAGCTAATACGATTAGATGGAGCTAAAACTGTTAGATGGTGCCAACAGCATCAGCTAAAGCTAAGAACATTAGCTAGAGCTAACACAATTAGTAGGAGCTTGTAGGCTAGCTAGCTAGCAGCTAGCTAGTTCCTAATTGTGGTAGCCAAAGCTACCACAATTAGGGGGAGCTAACACCATTAGCAAGAGTTCACATAATTAGCTAGAGCTAACACCATTAGATGGAGCTTACACCGTTAGCTAGATCTAATACAATTAGATGGAGCTAAAACTCTTAGATGGTGCTAATGACATTAGCTAGAGCTAATACGATTAGATGGAGCTAAAACTGTTAGATGGTGCTAATGACATTAGCTAGATCTAATACAATTAGATGGAGCTAAAACTGTTAGATGGTGCTAATGACATTAGCTAGAGCTAATACGATTAGATGGAGCTAAAATTGTTAGATGGTGCTAACTGCATCAGCTAAAGCTGAGAACATTAGCTAAAGCTAACACAATTAGCAGGAGCTTACACCTTTAGCTAGAGCTAACACCATTAGATGGAGTTAACACCTTCAGCTAGAGGTAATGCCAGTTACAGGAGCTAATACAAACCAGAACCACCTGGAAGCTGTTGAATTGATGTTTAAAGTGACAATGAAGCATCTTTGTCTTTCTAACAAACCATTTTTTGATCCTGATGCTAATGGTAAACAGCTACAGTTAGAAACTGGAGCTCTTTGTAGCGTACGCTCTCTTTTCTGGTTAGCATTTCCAAGCAGCAGCAGCACAAACACATGTAATCATTTCACAGGATAAATGCTGCTTCATTTGGCTTCATAATGAATATTGAACATTAATGCACTAATGATGCATTATTTTAATTAAAAGCGAATAAAGAAACTAACCTTCATGATCTCCTGTTATGATTCATGAAAAATTCAGTGCAGCTGACAGTGGCTAACAGTTGACAGAGGTTCTGTTTGCAGAAACAATTTATTGTTTTGAGAAAAATGCTTCATGATTATCTAAATAATAAAAAACTAGCAGGTTGTCTGAAAGAACACAGAGTCCAAGAGTTTCTGCAAAAGTCCCACAGTTTTAATTCTGGGATGTTTTGACAACAATTATTCCTACAATTAGCAGAGTAATGAACAATAGAGCCATGCTAAATGCCAGAAACATGACTTTCAGGCTTTAAGAAAGTTTTCCTTCCTTTCTTACTTTGGTGTTTGATTTACAGCGAATATGCAACAACTCAACTTCTAAGAGACAAATATAAGATTTTATCTGCCCCGACTCCTCTGAACTTACTTTCTATTCACTTTCCTGTTTGTTTTCAAATTATTGAACAAATTTGCAACGTCTCATCTGCCATTTCTCTTCACTTTGTGCTTCCAAAAAGGTCGGTGAGGTCAGCTGAGCAGACGTTCTCAGAAGAACCGAGGATTCTTTCAAAGCCTCCTTAAACGTTTTGATTCTGCACCATTTAAGGTGAGCTGAGTTATGACTTTTAATTAGTATAATTTTAAATATTCTCTATGTTTCATTCGGTTTTGTCCTGTGCTATTATGTTACTAAACTTATCTTAACTGCTTGTTTTACTTGCTTTTTCCTCGATTGTTTGTGTGGTCATCACTTTCAGCAAAGTCATTAATAACTCACTTTTTTTGTTAGTTTAGTACATTTTCAAGAAAGTTGCATTAAGAAAGATAGTACTGTGTCTACAATCCAATTTAATTGCAGACACATTAAATTGAGTTTGAAGCATTGAGTTTGACATTCAGCCGATTCTATTTTTAACGTTTCGGAGTCTGAAGACTTTACCGTGTTTGAATTAGAAGGTGGAGCAGAGTTGACATTTGAAACTTGATTAAAAAAAACCACATCTTGAACAAGCACACCAATCAGATGTGATAAATCTAATAAAAGACAGTAAATGTCTGAAGAAAGAAAAGGTTTTTGAAAAGCCAGTTTTATTCTCCGTTCTTGAGTCCCTGAACCTGTAGAGCCAGGAATGGGTTTTTGCCACCAAGTGGTCATATGTGGTACTACCTCCAATTAATCTGTGGTATTAATTGGTAAATACCTGTAATTAATTGGTTAATACTTTCAATTAACCAATTGGTTAATTAAATAACCAATTAGTTGATTGGGTTTTTGGAGTTAAACTCAAATTAACCAATTAGAGTTTAACCTCCAACTGGCTAACATCCAGTTGGAGGTTAAACTCCAAATGAATCAGGGATTTTTTAAAAACCTCCTTAAATGTTTTGATGTTTGATTCCGAGTTATGGAGTTTAACCTCTCATTGGCTGCAGTTTGATTAAACTGCATTGGTTACATCATTTCAGCCCATTGTAGTTCTGTAGGTTTTGGTGCTTTTAGGTATGGACTGCATCGGCGGTTGCCCAGGGCAGCATTAGAAAGGGGCGGGGCTTCCGAGAAGTAGAAAATAAAATCTGTCTTATCGCTGTGGTTGCTGGGAGACTAGCAGATGTTACTACAGTCACTATATGGAACTATATTCATAGTTAGTCCATGAGATTCAAAGCACTTTACTGCCACCTAGTGGTCAGAGTTGTGTCCAATAATGGATAATGTTGCTAATTTGCATACCAATTATATTTACTGCCTGTGCTGTATTTACATTTCTAGGCTGTACTAATTTAGCCGCTTTTTGACACCAAGTACATAAAATGTTATATTTAACGCCTTGATTTTGATTAATTATTTACACAGATTTTAACATATTGATTTTTTTTTTTACTTATAAATGCTCCACGCTGTAAATCTGAGACGTTCGCTAACATCAATGGACGGCAAAGCTGCTTCTCCTGACCCGGTGGGGATTAATTTCTGCTTAAAAAACAATCTGATGCACAGCTGGAGAAGACTATTGTTGTGTTCAACCTGTGCTAAAACAAGTTAGCTTAGCAAAGAAGCTATGCTAGCCTAAAATAGCATCTCAGTGATAAACATGTAGTGGCTAGCTAGTTCCATGAATAATAAAATGGGTGTAAAAGCACTTTGAACCAATTTGATGGCTGAATAACCTAAATAACAGATTAAAAACCTTAAATATATTTGTTGTTGATCTCACATGTCAATTTACTCAATAATTTATCAGCAAAAAGGGAGATTTTAATTGAAAATACAGTAAAAACAGAACCAATGAGACAATAATGTGGTTAGTCTGAATGTTAGCACATCTTATTACAAGTTATGGAGACAGAATATTCTTAGCTTTGGAAATATTACCCCAAACATATTAGCACCATTTAACAGGCAAATGAAAAACAGAGAGTGGGTGCTATTTGTTTAACAGCGGGAGTGTTTCCAGCCTTGCACTTTAGAGGTTATAATAAGGTTTGTCAGAATGACCGATTGGACCCCTCTGTCACCCTGAGACTCTCTCTTCTCCCTCTGTCCCTGCGTGTCTCCGCTTCCCTCAGCCTCTCCATCTTTCTCAGTTTCCCCGTGTTCAGGCTAAAAATAGAAACTGTCCTCATGATGAGCCCAGAAATTAAATGGACCCAGGCTGGCCTCAGCTTGCCTCTTTGCTCTGCATAAATAATAGGAAGTGTTCTCACTGGCAGAATCCCCCTCTGTTCCAGGAAATGGTTCACGTATCGGAACCATTTTCTCTTTTTGATGCACAATAACATTATAAATAAATCAGTGCAAACAGAAATGTGCATTTTCTATTGATTAGCATTAATGTCACTTTCATTTTGACCTTTTTGTTTGAACAGTTTTGGGTTTGTGTTTTTGGGTGGGGGGCTAACTGTATATTTTTTTGAAGTTTGCATCTGGACCACATGCTTTTATATCCAGAGGTGGGTAAAATATCCAAAATTATACTCAAATAAGTTTGGCACTACTGCAACATATTTTTACTCAGGTAAAAGTAAAAAGTAGTCATCTAAGAAATTATTCAAGTAAAAAGTATTTGGTAAAAAGTTTACTGGGTGACGGATCATATTGTCAATCGTTTAATATTTAAAAATACATCATCATAATATAAACTTAAGTGGAAATTTTGGTATATTCAGGATGAAAATAATAATTCATATAAGTAATAAAATATAATAAAATCAGGCAAAAGGAAATATTTACTAATCAGTTTCTTTCAATAAAAACGTATAAAACTTTAACAGAAATTGCAGGTGTGTGTCTGAGTCCGGTGAATTTTAGGTTAAAACATGTTTGTTTTTCATTCAGTGGGTAGAAAAACCAAAAATTGTACTCACATAAGAGTAGAAGTACGTCATAATACAATTACTCAAAGTAAAAATACTCCTAAAAGTAATTTTTTTCAAAAATGTTAAATAAATAATAAGTCAAGGAGAGTTTTATAAACGTAATCATTTTGTGTCAGTTGTCTGTTTTGCTCCAAGTGGTGCTGAATTTCACAAAGTGGATAAAATACTGAAAAAACCTCCAGCTGAATGGTTTTACATAGCTGGTTACGTAAATAAGCCGATCACAAACAGCCATCCAAACCAGCAGAGGTGGACGCACTGATGCTAATCTGCTGATAATTATTTTCTTGAGCGTTTTAGCATTTTTGCTAACTTTGAAAATGTTTAGCAAACTTAGCTACCCCTAATTAAGCTTGTTTTAGGTCAATAATTCTTGAATATGAATAAAAAAGTACTTGTTCTACTGGCAGGTTTTTTCACTGAAGAAGGGGGAAAAATTTGCCAATGGAACAAGTACATTTTTAAAATCTATTTTCAGAAATAATTGACTTAGACCAAGCTTTTATATCTTGCTGAAAAGTTACTTTTGAGCTTCTTTTGTCTTATTTCAAGTGTATTACTAAGATATTTGCAGTAGATAGTAGTCTTAAATTCTTGGTAATATTTTGTGTTTTTGCAGTGTAGAGAAATTTTCCTTAAATGTGGAAAACATTTTCTTCAGATAATCCTCCTGAAGGAAAATCCAGTTTATTTCAGCAGCGATAATGACATGCAGAACAAGAACAAACGTCGCTACAGCCAAAGTTTTCCATGTTCAGAGTTTAATAATTCAGCTCATGTTAGTTCACTCTGCTTTAACTTTCATTCTGTTTTTAATTAAACTTGCACTGTAATTTTCCAGGGTAATTTGACATTTATGCGTTCTTTATTAATTGATCAACTGGAAATGGTGAGAGATAAAAACATTTGCATTAAATATGCCAGCTCAGAAGTGCATCCCTTAGCTGGAGCAAATAAAAACGAGCTTGTGTTGCGAGTTTGAGCTTTAGATTTGACCCAAATGTGTCTGACAGCTTGTGACTTCCGGTGGGGCCGCAGGCGTCGGTAATAAAGCTGAGTAAGAGTTCTGTTGCGCGCTCTGAAAGTACAGGCGCGGCGCAGTCGGGCGAACACGCTTCAGTTTGATGATCTGTAAAGGTAGCCGGGATAAATCACCGGCAGCATCTGTCGCCGCGCGTTATCTCCCGTCACATCCTCGTCAACAGACTCACAGATGTTCGACGAGATCAGTAAATAAATAAGGAAATAACAGTGGTGCTTAAAGGATCAGATACCAGAAACAACCCTCCAGCTTCTGCAGAAGGAAAATTAACAGCTTATCACGGTGGAGTTTAGATAAAAGCCACGTTCCCTCTGGCTAAAGTTGGGAAAATCTGCAGTTTTTTCTATCAAACTCCTCACATTTTTCACCAATTTACAGCATCGCGATAAAACATTTGCTGTTCCTGCCTTTTCTGGCAGAAACATTTCATTTGTCCTGTTTCCATATGATGAGTTTTGACTGTGAGTGTTTCTGTTTCTCATTCAGGTGAGTTCCCACTGACACTTAGCTCTTCTTCAGTTAGCATGTTAGCTACATTTATGTCAGGCTAGTTCAGGCTATTGAATGCTGTCAGTAAGTTATTGTTAGAATCACTCTGGCTTTCCAACAAGAGAAGTCAGGTTTTGTCAGTAATATTAAAGTGAATCTATTTTGCAAAATTGGCATTTTTCACTTTTTCATTCTATTTGGGCCAAACTCTTAAAAAAAACATTCTGGCTGGTTTTTGGCAATAAGTTAATGTTTTTTGGTGTTTGGAAAATGAGTCATTTCAAAAACCTCCTGATTGTTGAATCATATTCAAGGGGCACGGCGCTGTTGCCTAGCAGCCCCGGTGGTGTTACCTAGCAACCCAAGCAGAGTTCCAAGATGTTTGGCCAGCTGGTTTTACAGCTGTATGCTCTGTACAATGGCTGCTAGAAAAGACAAGTGTTTTCCTGTAAATTCACCATCCAGAAACCACTTGCTGCATTCTTGTTGTTTATGCAGGAGTCTCCACTTCTGCTTTTCAAAGATGCTTTTTAAAGATGCACAACTGCCTGTTTGTCTCCATTAACCATAGAATTGCACAAACTGTATTTACGAAGATGAACTTGCTTAATAGAAACACACCAATTTTGAAAAAACTGAAGTTATGATAAAAAAGTTTTCACTCAACGATGAGTTGATTTTTCAGCCGTATTGAAATAGATTTATTTTGCAAAACTACAATGGAAACACATTTTTCACATTACATGAATCACATGATCAACAGCCGGATGTTACTACTGGTGGAAATGACAAAGAAGACAACAGGAAGTCGTAGGATGATAATTTGTTTTTGTTTTCCACCGGAGCTCTCACAGCATCACAGTTCATAAAACGTTTTGTGTCATTCCAACGTGTTGAATCCATAGTTCTGATGTAAAATGGCCGACTATTATTTCCACAAAACACAGCACAAGTAGCTGCTCTGAAGTAGGCGGGGCTTGTCGCTCCAACGCCTGGATAAGACGCCGACTTCTCCTCTGATTGGCTGAATTATGAATATATCTCATGTAACTGTTAACATCCAACACTGCCATAATTTTGAGTGACTTGTCGCGTGAACAAGCTTATCCACATGACTTTAATTTAATTTCTTATTTAATGGAAACAGCGCAATTGCAAAATTGTTTTCTTTCCAACATTAGTGGAATATAGACAAATTTTTGCCCATATTTGTAATGGAAAGGCAGCTGCTGTCAAGATAAATAAGTAGCACTCCTCGCTAGCAAACTGAATTTCTTTCAAATATTCTAGTTATTTAGATGTTCTGAGAGTAATTTGAATAATCCATGAATACTGAAACATCAACAGTCAGGAGTTCACTCTGTGTGTGTTTCAGTCATTGTTCTCTGTTCTTTGCTTTGCTGGCCGGCAGGTAAGCGGCGGTACGTTGGGCTTCGGGTCCGCTCCCCGCCTGGGGCCCGGCGGCCGCTGAGCGTCAGACAGATTGTTTCAATCTGCTAGAGTGACTCTCAGTGTTCGCCGTTCTGCTCGGCCTCGCCCAGCTAGGCTGACACACTTCCACCTGCAGCTCTGCTAGACTCACTCGGCCGGCATCTTCCTGCCCTCCACTCCCCTCACACAAGAGCTTTTATCACAAATATCACTACTAAGGTTAACAAAGCCACTAAACAAACCTCTCTCTGCATCTTTTTACTAACCTGATGCCAGAAAACTTCACAATTTTAGGTTTCAAATTGAGTAATTTGTGTAATTTCTAAGTACGTTAATATTTTTCTTTTTTTGGTCCGTCTGAAAACAGAGTCTGAGTTTATGGGTTTGTAGTTCATAAGTTTGTTTTACTTCTTCCTACTTCTTTTTGAACATGTTAAAATTACTTTAATTATTTTATATCTGTTACTTTATTCTGCTATCATGTCCGAAATATGAAAAAAACTAAAAAGGGTCAGTCAAGACTATCTGAATTTTCCTTTTGGAAATGGTGCAACATTCCTTCAGAATCTATATTCTTGGTGTTTAAAAATGCTAAAAAAATCTTGATGTTTTCTGATCATTAAACTTTGTGAATGTGGACATTTGGGCTGATACCGATGCTAGTATTGTTTTTACGAATCATAATCAATATTTACCTGTATTGTATAAATATTTTCCAACCTCCTCAACAGACAGCAACAATTTGGAAATCAATAAATATTATCAGTTGTTAATATTGATCCAGCTTTACTTATCAGACAAATACAGATATATTAAAAAATGACTAATATCGACCGATACCAATGTTAATGTCAATACATTGTGTATCGCTAGATAAAATATGACTTAGGATGAATTTAACTTTGTTTTAAGCCATATATGCTTTTTAGGAAGTTACTTTTGGTCATGTAAAGTTCGTTTCTTACTTCAGCTGGGATAAAATAAAGCACTTAAAGCCTTTAAACTTATCTCACCGTGCTGCTTTTAAAAGAGGTAAAACATCTTTATACTATTTGAACACAAACTGGACTCCATAACCTTGGATCATGATGAGAGTTAATGCATTATTTAAGCTAAAAGCTTACAGTACCACACAGTGGTGTGGTGATTTTAAACATTTACAGCCAGTCTTAAATAATAATACTTCAGCCAAGTTCAGGTCAAAACTAAGATTATTGTTTCACTGGGTGTGAGATTATCTATCAGAGCAGCGAATTAGGCTTTTCAAAAGTTGGCAGTTATGTCTTTTATGTTGTCACTGTAATCCACATGGTCAACTACAGGGCTATGATAACCACTAGATCCTGTTACAGACTGAATAAAACTACATCATCTGCAAATGGAGAAAGTATCTATTCTCCATTGACTTTCAGAAATTGCTCAAATCTTCACCTACTCAAACCCACGACCAATTAGGAGCCACCAGTGAACCTCACATGTGCTTCTGGAGGAAACCAGGGAACCAATGAAAACCCACAGATGCATAGAAAGTAACTTCTCAGTCCTGGAATCAGTAAATTAAAAATGCTCACTCCAAATAGAGAAGCTGTAGCTGAAATTTGAACACATAACTTCCATTAGTTCTGTATGAGCAACATTAGCAAATAATGAATCAAAGAAACAAACAAACCCGGAAAAAAGGTCAGCTGGGTCCAGCTTTGTTTCGATAACAGAAAACCAACCAGGAAGTAACTGCTCAAGTAGCCATGCTTTATTGCCTGTTCTCCTCCTCCCCTGTGGGGGCGCTGCTCCAAGAAACAGTGAAAGAAACGACACAAAAACCTCCTGAAGACGACGTCCTTCTTCACAAAACGTAAACTAAAATGATTTTAGTGGTTGTAGGATTTCTCTTTTGTCTTTGGCTGAAAACCAAGACTCATTTCACCTGCTAGCGGTAAGCTAGCATGGTTGTATTTACCCAGAATGCCCTGAACTGTAGTCCACTTCCTGCTTTTGGAGCGGTCTCCAGTCCACTTGGTGTTCATATATGCATTCAAACTGAACCAGAGTTCACCTCAACCAAACCGAGACCGAGGTTTGTTGGCGGGTCAGAGTTAGCATGTATGCCTCCGCAAACGAACCGGACTTTCTACACAAACGGACTGGAGTTGGACACAGAGTTGCATCATACTGGAGTTTGTTGCTTCACCAAAGAGTCTCAATCACTTTTTATTGAAGGTTTTCACTTATTTCTCCTGCATTATTGCCCGTTGTTTCAGAAACCTGAAAATTCCTAATAGTATCGGTTGATGTCTCCTTTAAAGGGTTAGCAGCGCCGGACGGGTCCATTCCCTTCTGCTGGCTCCGGCTTAATGGAGCCTGAGGGCCTTAGAAAAAGTTGAAATGTGGCCAGTCAGGGCACCGAGTCGTGTCGCATAAAAAGGAGAGCGCGGGCGGCCGGGGAGGCTGCAGGTGTCTGAAGCTCCGTGAGAGTGAAGTTGACAGATGGGCGGCTCATTGTGAAATGAAAAGGGTGTGGAGCGAGATAATTACACAGAAAGGATCCTTCAAAACAGATTTGTGGGGTTTGCTTGTATGTCGACAAGATGGAGATACACATCCAGGTCTGCTGTTTTTATTTTAGGACGGAGGGGAACGATATTTACTGCAGACATAAAATCCAAAACATTTATAGGGTTATGATATTACAGCAGGCTGGATCATTTACAGCCAGAAAGAAACACACAAGATTTAATACATGGATCACATCTGTAACCCGGACAGAGAGAGGGAGGTTAATATTTTCCTCTTTGGTCTCTTCAGTGTAGATTTATTTTTTCAGCCAAGATTTCTGTTTCTTTTCAAAGAAGAAAAAACTTCTTTAGAAAGTTATGCACCTCCTATATGGCCACTGTACGACATATTGATCACCAAACTAGGTTTACAAAATGTGTTTTACTGAATTTCTGTCTGAATCTCACTGATCAAACAGGAGAAAGTTTGTTTTCCTGGTGATTGATGCCTGTAATGTAACTGCAGATTTTCTCGAAACGTTAAATATTTACCTGCTGAAAAGGTTTTTATCTCACTAACCAGATAAAGGTCAAAAGGAACCAGAGGAGCTAATTCTGGTGCAGGTGGGCGGGGATCAAGATGGCCGACTGAGGATGAAGTAAAGCAAAGAGAATGAGGAAGAGGGACAGAAACCTAAACTAATGTATAAACACTAATCTAGACAAATTCAAACCACAAACAATTATTCTGATGATTTGTAGACAAAAAATGTAAATTCTGCAGATTTTTCATTTAACAACTTTTTAAAACAATAGAAATACATTAAAAGATGCAAATAATTTTTATATAAGAAAATAAACATTTTATTTCTTAACAGCATTCCTTTAGTGAAAACTTGATCATTTGTAGCAAAGGACAGACAGAAAAAATGTGTGAAAATCTGGACTAACTACAAAAACAGTGGAGTGTGGATTCCTTCATTAATAATTAGATGCAGAAGGTGAAGATTTTTTTATATATATTTTTAAATTTTGAACCAGATTACAACTAAAACTGTGTTACTGATTTAGCTGTAATCTGGGTAAAACGTATTAACAAATGTAAAATGTTTATATTTTTTGTACAGTTTTGACTTTAATTACTGCTTTGATTATGTTGCCATTTCAACAAATGGTTTTTTTGAGTCTGTATACTCCAGTTAACAATTAATCAATCACTAAATTAGTTGACGATTGTTTCAATAAATCATTAATTCACAATTAATCGTTTCGGCACCAGTTTCTCTATGTTTCTGCTTACTGTTTATATAAAGTTAATTTCTTTTCCACCTTTTCTAGTTTATCTCTTATTCACCTTCCCAGCTGCATCCGCTCACCTACAATTAGCTCTTCTGGTTCTTTTTGTCCAAATTTCCATCTGCGTTTTGATCAAATGCTTCAGGACACTTTTCGGTTTTCAGAAGTGGCTCCTTCAGTTTGTTCGGAGTTTCATTTGATGAAAACTCCTCATTTCCTGCGTCTAAGACCCAGAATTCCCTCGCTTCGCCGCGTTGCCACCACCGCCTCATACCAGCACTCTGGCCGTAATCGGTTGAGCTGGAAGTCGAAAACAGCCGCGATAAAATCAGCAGAGAAGCCATGAAAAGTGCCAGACGCAGCAGTCCTGTCAAACATGATTCTGCGTCTTGATGCTGGAGAGCATGTGCTGCAGATTGTGTATCTAATAAAAAGACAGCATTTAGCTCAGCGGGCGCTCTGACTGAACCATTAAATGGGTGGAATATCATTTCTGTCACAGGTGCAGCAAAGTCTGAAGAAATGAAGTATGAAACCCTGATGGCTAATGTCGCCGCGCTCCTCCCGCCTCCCTCTCTGTGACTCCTGCGTATCGGCAGCCATCTTTCTCGTCTCCGGGGTGGGAGGACAGACGCAGCCTGGAGTTGACAGTACAATAACTGTCACAAAGCTTTTTCCAATTTACTGCCTGATTTATTAAATCAAGTTGCGCAAATCAAGTCAGTCGCAATGTGGCAATTATCTGAGAGTCACTCAAGAGCACATGTTTACCAGCTGACAGATGTAGTGCAAGGTGTGTGTGTGTGTGTGTGTGGGTGTGGGCGTGTGTGTAGGTGTGTGTGTGTGTGTGTGTCCTCTCCCTCGGATGGGAGTCGTAACTAGAGCCGATTCTAAGATGTTTTCTGTCTAGATAAAAAAATTACTTAGGAGCCAAACCTGAACATAATTGTTTTGAAAACTAGCTGGGATCTTTCCGTCTCCCACGGCAACCCCGACATTTCGGATGTAGCAACAAACGGCGGCGGTCAGAGACGGCGGTTAAATTGTGTGGAATGGCTCGCCGTTAACAACAAAACACCCCTCCTCCTCTCAAACTACTGTTTCTTCTTCTTTTTTTCCTCTTCTCAGGAGCAATTTGCTGTTCACGGTTCCTGGTCTTACAGAACCCCTGTGGTCTCTAACTGCTCCACTCCTGCAGCACATCCAGCATCAAGGTCAGAGGTTCACACCAACCTCACGTCACTCTCACGGCTCTCCACCAACAGCCAAGTAATGTAAAGTTAAATCTAATCATAAGAGTACTGAGAGGATTAATGCCAACAAACTAAATACGTTTAGCCCAGAAATGTCTGCATGGGTTCTACCAAAACCTATGCACCGTTTCTAAATCAAAGTTTCTAGAGAAGATCAAGTTTATTAACTAGAATCTGATTAAATCAGTCAGTCAGTTTTGGAAAACTGTGATGTTTTAACTGCAGCAGTGTGAAGAGCCATTCAAAGACAGTTTGTTAATCAGCTGTTCAAAGGCAAAGGCAAAAGCACTGTTTTCTCAGAAATTGATGATTTTTCTTCTTGTTTTCTCACTTGATAGTGCAGGGGACTAGGCTCTATTGGGGACCAGAACTGCAACATTCCTTTAATCTTCTGCTGCTGTGGTTCTCTTTCACTCAGTCAAACCAACCGAACCCTTTCAGCAGCTTGTTCTCCTCCTCGCCTGTGGGGGGCGCTGCACCAAGCAGGAAATTGCACAAAAAACCTTTGAAGAAGACACAGAGCGCAATTTTGTTCTTTATGAAATGTAAGCAAAAATGGAGTGTTGTCAGATCTTAGCGGTTTTAGGATTTCTCTTTTCTCTCTGGCTAAAGACCACCAGCTGTTTCTCTCTCTAGCGCTAAGCTAGCCTGTTTGTTGTGGCTGTATTTACCCAGAATGCCCTGCTCTGTAGTCCACTTCCTGCTTTTGGAGAATCTTCTGCTCCAGAAGCAGAAACTGTGTGATGTGAAAAAAAGAGTTTCCTTTGCAGTTTTATAAAACACTCCGATTTCAATATGGTTGAAAAAAAATCCACCTCATTCTAGTGCAAAATTTTTATAAAGAAATCTGAGCCTTTTTTTTTTAAATTTGTGTTTCATTGAACAGATTTATTTTTACAATTCCAATTTACATAAATTTATTGGGTGAACACATTCATTTATTTCTGAACAAACAGCTGTTTATGTACAGGAAAAGAATGTCACTTCCTCCCTAAAATTACATTAGATTGAAAATGTTTAATGCTAAAACAAGAAAACCAAACTTTAAAATACCAGAGTGTAATTAGTGCAGATGACATAAATGTGTGAAAACCGGATGGTTTGCGTTTTAATGTTTTCTAGATATGATGTCAGTTTCCTCCTCCGTGTCAGCAGAGATGCTTTCGGCCTCCACACATTAATACGTCCAGAAGCTGCTGACAGATGACGAGTAAAGCAGCCGGGAATCAGAGGCCAAACATGCTGGATGTGACTGTGTGATTTGTCAAAACAAATAATTAAAATGTCAGACTTTTCTCTTTTTTCCCCTCATCCGTCCGGCTTGTGTTGTTCTGTATCGATTGAAAAACATCTTTAATGTAACTAAACGCAACGGCAGCCGCTTAATATTCACTGAGCGTTCTGCATATCAGCGCCGTTAGAAACGCTGGGCACCTACAAGCTCACAGCAGCGTTTCTGTCTTGTACTTTAATTCCTCGGTGACGGATGGAGCTGTCAGCCTCAGCTGAAGAAGTACCTTTATGGAAAATTGCCTCAAAAAAACCAAAAGTCTGATTTAAAGCCCTGCTGCCTGTGAACTGCTTTACCAAAGTTACATAAAGGAGACGCAGTATTAAATCTTTGTTTGGCCTCCAGGGGTAACAAAATATTCCTCTGTTGGTTTTGGTCCCAAAAAGATATTAAGAGAACTGATGGAAGAGAACAAAGCCCACAAATCAGGTCAGCAGGAGAAGATTGTTGTTTTTAAAGCTGGATTTCACACAGTGTAGTCGTTGTTTACCTGAATCACATTATTCAGAGTTTTATCTAAAGTTTGGAGAAGAATAAGTAGATTTAAAAGTAATTGATCTATTGTTTTATCTGGTTACTGTTTATTTTGGTTAAAAAGTTGGATTATGTGGCAGTTCAGTGATGAAACAAAGGAAGTAAACATTTTCTTAAATTCTAAAATGAAAAACTAAACATTAAAAAACCATACAAACAGTAAATAGTCTGAATAATCTTTTCAAGTCCAACTTTTGACAACAACTTGCTTAGATTTAATTTGTTTTTCAGATGATAAAAGTCTGTCCTTTAAGAAACATTGATTAATTAATAAAAACTCAAACTGTTAAGATCCGTTGGTGTTGGGACTTTAATCGGAGCCATTTTGTGTAAAATCGGCTCTAAAAGCAAAACCTCTCCTGTTAACTTTCATTCTTCTTATTTAAATATTAAAATCATTTTGCAATTTGTTTAATTTCCTTCTGTGTTCGTACCTGGAATGGATAATTATCTCCCACTGGCTGAAAGGCTGATTGCACCGCAGCGTGTGTTGGGTGGGAAAATGGATTTGTGACATTAAAACTTATTTCATTATTACATACTTATTACAAGCTATCAGAAATGCTTGATTGCAGTTGTTGCAGTTCATCCAGTTATTAAGTTTTTTACTTTTTCACGCAGCACCATGGAAGTTTGGGCTATTTTCCAAAAAAAATAAAAGTTTTGCACTTATTTTATGATTTCTGGAGACATATTTTGGTTTGATTAAATGTTAGCCAGACATTTAATTGATTGTACAAATTTGGACGTTTTCACAGTTTCTGCTTGGGTTCCAACAAACAACCCAGAGTTTAAAGAGTCTCTTCGTCCGATAGAAGAACGAAGGATGATGAGAACGGAGAGAGAGCAACACAGAACAATTTATCCAACTGGACTTCAGGTTCGTCCTTGGGAACTGCCAGCATCTGAAATGAAGGTGCCACAGAAACTGAATGAGGAGCCGGAGGGTCCAACCGCCCAAGGACGTCCATTAGTCTTAGGACGAACAGAACCAGCTGGATTGCTTCCTCCAATCCCTCATCTTTCACTTTCAACTAAAACCCTGCAGTTAGACAGCTGAGGGGAGATGAACACCGAGAGGAATCAGGATGGATCCCATCAGAACCAGTGGGAATACCACAGGTCAAGGTCGGGAACAACGAAGAGCAAAGACAGAAACGTTGAGATGTAGAATATAAAGTAAAGACGAGATGCAGGGATGGAACCAGTTTCCATGGGTTTGTTGGGCCAGCATGACTGGAAAACAAGGACTGGACTCCAAACTGGAAAAACTGCAGCCTGGCAGGAGCAAAAGACGTACAATTAACAAAACAAATGTTAATTTGTTTTGTTAATTAACATTAACAAAATGTTAATTTTGTTAACATTTTGTTAACATCAGGGAGACACCAGAGTCTCCCTGGTTTCTGGAGACTCCCCCTTCAGGCCACCAGGGGGAGTCTGGAGCAGGGAATATTGCCTACAACAACAGTCTGGTGTTTATAATATTGTAAAACACATGAAGTATAACGCACCGTTTCTTTCTTCCTCCAAATTTCTTCTGGACATCCCGTCTTTACTGAGGGTCTGGTTCAAACCGGGACATTATAATTAACTAAAACGAACAAAATGACAAAAACTGACATTGTAAAAAAAAACGTTTGTTAGCTGAAATAAATAAAAACAGCAAGTAATGGGGGAAACTATAACCAACTGGGACTATATCCGGAATATCTTTTGTTTTCATGTTTATGGATATTTATTAGCCTTTTGAACTCGTGAAATAGATTTATTTTACGTCAGCTGTTTGCAACACCGGCACTCATGCTAGTCCGCAAAATGGCGACAGCAAAATCTGGGGTAAAACATCAGACAGTTGGTTGTTCAACAATCATTGAATAATCTAAATCGTATCTTCTGTTGAGTATTCATTACCAGATTGATGTGCACATAATCACAATACGCAGTAGAAAAATTAATCAAAGTATGAGAAAGTAAAACTGATAGAAACTTGAAAACACACTTTAAAAACGACTTAAAGCTAACTGAGCTAGACAAGCAAATAGTCACAACAAACTAAAACTAAACTGTGATGAAAAACCCAAAACTTTTATAACTTTGGTCAAAGATGATTTGGTGATCGACTCCCCCTGGTGGCCTGGAGGACATCTGCTCCTATTTCCTGTGTTTGTAGCATTTTGTCATTTTCTTCCTCAAGCTTCTGACAGGAAACCCAAAAGGTTAGACCCAAGTCATACCGCTTAAAAGACGGTTTTCCTGATACTGACCAAATGTTTGTCAACACCTAAATTTAAGGAAAACTGCAAAAATAAAAAATTAATTTCTAACTAAGTTTTCTGGCATTTAGCAAACATAAATACTTTTGGTAATTCTAACTGATGTAAAACAAGAAAAGTTTGGTCAGATTTCACTTCAGACAGTGAGAAAAAAATATTTTATTCATGTAAATATCTGGTTTCAACTGTACTTAAAGTTTTTGCAGATTTTGCTCACCTCTTACAGAACTACTCCTTTAGCTAGCCCCAGATCACCATGGTTCTGTAGCTCTGAATTATAAATGTATATTTGAAGAAAAGTCATTAGGAGGGAAGCCATGATTACAAAGGTAATTGCTTTTCTAGCAGTCATTACCAGAGCAATGCTGATTCACATCTGAACAATGCTGAGTGAATTTGCATTAAGGCGACTAATGAGCAAACATTTTCCTTAAAAACGGCTCCCGAAGGCGCCATGGAAAAGGCACAAACAACACATTCAGCGCCAGGAAAACAGGCCCTTTAAGAGCTGATTGGGTTGAAACCCGACGACTCAGCAAGCCGAGGTGAAAGCGCATATGAATCGGATACATTCTCGGCGTTACTGGAGCGACGGCCGAGTTCACGCACAGAAAACATCAGTAAAGTGTTTCTGCTACGGAAGGCAGGAACTGCAAACACAAAACACTGAGAGCGTTTCAGCACCACGGAGAGCGGCAGCAGCAGGACAGCTCCAGCAACGGAACCAAAAGAGTTCCATGTAATTATTGATCATTTATTAAGTATTAGAAATTATACTGTTTTGAAATTCTATCAAGAACAAGAATCATTTACTTTTTACATTTTTTACTGTTTCATGTGTAGTGGGAAAGACAGAGGAGGTCATTTCCTTGAGGGAAAAACCCAAAAGTACTTAATAAAATCCATCCACCATCCATCCACCATCCATCCGTCCGCCCGTCCGTCCATCCATCCATCCATCCATCCATCATCTATCCATCCATCCGTCCGTCCGTCCATCCATCCATCATCTATCCATCCATCCATCCATCCATCCATCATCCATCCATCCATCCATCCATCCATCCATCCATGCATCCATCCACCATCCATCCATCCATCCACCATCCATCATCCATCCATCATCCATCCATCATCCATCCATCATCCATCCATCCATCATCCATCCATCCATCCATCCATCCATCCATCCATCCATCATCCATCCATCCATCATCCATCCATCCATCCATCCATGCATCCATCATCTATCCATCCATCCATCCATCATCCATCCATCCATCCATCATCCATCCATCCATCCATCCATCCACCATCCATCCATCCATCCATCCACCATCCATCATCCATCCATCATCCATCCATCCATCCATCATCATCCATCCATCCATCCATCCATCCATCCACCATCCATCCATCATCCATCCATCCATCCATCCACCATCCATCATCCATCCATCATCCATCCATCCATCCATCCATCATCCATCCATCCATCCACCATCCATCATCCATCCATCCATCCACCATCCATCCATCCATCATCCATCCATCCATCCATCCATCCACCATCCATCCATCCATCCATCCATCATCCATCCATCCATCATCCATCCATCCATCATCCATCCATCCATCCATCCATCCATCCATCCATCCATCCATCCATCCACCATCCATCATCCATCCATCATCCATCCATCCATCCATCCATCCATCCATCATCCATCCATCATCCATCCATCATCCATCCATCCATCCATCCATCATCCATCCATCATCCATCCATCCATCCATCCATCCATCCATCCATCCATCCATCCATCCACCATCCATCATCCATCCATCCATCCATCCATCCATCCATCATCCATCCATCCATCCACCATCCATCATCCATCCATCCATCCACCATCCATCCATCCATCATCCATCCATCCATCCATCCACCATCCATCCATCCATCCATCCATCATCCATCCATCCATCATCCATCCATCCATCATCCATCCATCCATCCATCCACCATCCATCCATCATCCATCCATCCATCCATCCACCATCCATCATCCATCCATCATCCATCCATCCATCCATCCATCCATCATCCATCCATCCATCATCCATCCATCATCCATCCATCCATCCACCATCCATCCATCCATCCATCATCCATCCATCATCCATCCATCCATCCATTATCCATCCATCCATCCATCCATCATCCGTCCATCCATCCATCATCCATCCATCATCCATCCATCCATCCATCATCCATCCATCCATCCATCCATCCATCCATCCATCCATCCATCCATCATCCATCCATCCATCATCCATCCATCCACCATCCATCCATCCATCCATCCATCATCCATCCATCCATCCATCCATCCATCCATCATCCATCCATCATCCATCCATCCATTATCCATCCATCATCCATCCATCATCCATCCATCCATTATCCATCCATCCATTATCCATCCATCCATCCATCCATCATCCGTCCGTCCATCCATCCATCCATCCACATTCTTCATGTTTTACATTTAACCACTTAAGATTATTTTACACAATACTAGAAATACATAAAAATGCAAATAAATAATTTAATTCCTTTTTCAAATAAAACATTTTCTTGCCTATAACTCATCTTTCCTTTAGCCAACAGTTAGCAGAAGATGCATCTGCAGCTAAAAACATCAACAGTTTCTGCTTCATTTAACAGTGAAGCAGAAACTTCACTCTTCTTCTGCATAGAACAGACGTACAAAGTAAGAAGGTTTTTTATTTTAAATGTTTACATTTTTTATACACTTTTGATCTAATTACTGCTATGGTTATGTTCTTTCAGTAAACATCCTTTACTGTATCCTCCAGTTCATCGCAGTTTGGATCCTTCAACCGTTCTAAGCATGTTTTCCTGTTTGAACTTTGACCTTTAGCATCCTAGCTGAGGCCGGTAGGGTCTGAGATGAGTTTGGTTTTTGGACGTCGCCTCTGGATGATTGGCAGCTGATTTTAAATGTTTTTTTTGTATTGAATGGCAGCTGATGGTTTTATTCACTTTGGCTTTGTGGAAACACAAACTGCTGGTTTCATAGTTTGATACAGATTGGTGATGATCAGGTCACTAATGCATCGTTCATTTGAGAGTAGATTTATAGAACTGTACTACGTATTAAAGAACAAATCATTTATGTTTTTTAACAAACTGTAATAGCTGTTTCTAATCCAGGTTGGTTTTTATTTTGTGCAGCAGCCAGTAAAGTTTTCAGTCATTTCTCCAGAGTGGATGTGAATGAAAGCTTCCTCCTCAGACTGAGCCCATTACGCCGCTGTCTGATTGCGGCGCATCAGTCAAACTGCACAGCTGCATCAACCCCCCCCCGTCGCAGCGCGCCGCATGCTGGGGCCCCGGCTCCTCCACGCTCCCTCACAATATGGCCGCCTGGTGTGCGCCGCACTCACACACATCAATTAGAGAAAAGGTTACCTTGCTCTGCTGCTGGATGGCTCCAACATCGCTCAACAACTCTCTGGTTTCCAACAGGTCACCTTCTGGCTCCTGTTTGAAACAATAAAACCTGGAAATCCTTTATTTATTCGTGCCGTAAATCGGATTTCGCCTCTGGTTTTCCACCATAATTAGCTGGTTGCTATCAGGTTTTCTTTGGCAGAGCGTTTGTGTTTATGCCAGTGGATATTTACCGGAGCAATGGAGGTTAAAATCTTTAGACCCTCTGCTTTGTTGTTCATCAGATTACAGTTCATGGCAACACCGCAAGTAGCTGGTGAACCGGCATCCCAGCAGGAGCTGCAGAGGAGCAGAGGAGGAGCTGCAGAGGAGGAGCAGCAGAGGAGGAGCTGCAGAGGAGGAGCTGCAGAGGAGGAGCAGCAGAGGAGCTGCAGAGGAGGAGCTGCAGAGGAGGAGCAGCAGAGGAGGAGCTGCAGAGGAGCTGCAGCAGAGGAGCAGCAGAGGAGCTGCAGAGGAGCAGCAGAGGAGGAGCTGCAGAGGAGCAGCAGAGGAGCTGCAGAGGAGGAGCAGCAGAGGAGGAGCTGCAGAGGAGCAGCAGAGGAGGAGCAGCAGAGGAGGAGCTGCAGAGGAGCAGCAGAGGAGGAGCAGCAGAGGAGGAGCTGCAGAGGAGGAGCAGAGGAGGTGCGTGCGTTGCGATTGGAGGGGATTCATTTGTGCCTGAACCTTGAGCCGCTTTCTGAAATGTTTGGGACAAATGTTTGGAAAGGCTGGAACTCACTTTCTTCTGAACGTTAGCAGCTGGAGAGCAAAATGACAAATGAGTTTTCCATAAGTGTTAAATGGTGTTTGTATGTTTATGGTATCTGCGTTCAGCTGTAAGATAATGAGGCGATAATTAAGGATAATTTCCTACAAACAGCTTTGTTTCATTCACTCGCTGGTTAAGTTTGAGTTTTCTGAACCAATTGAACCATTTTCCACTTCAGGCTTCACAAGTTAACAGAACAAAGAAAGAAGCGTCATTTAATTTGTTTAATAATGTAACTTATTAAAAAGTGTTTGCTAACGTTGACCTAAACCTAAAGGCTGTTTGTGATGCAAAAAACCCTCATAATTACTTCAAACATTTATATATTTATTACATTTTTCACGCATGGATCTCGTTACTTTTTAACCTGCACAATGCATGCCGAGTTAATAATGCGGGTCGGTAACTCCAGTCTGCAATAAAACCTTAGAGGTCAAGGTCATGAAGGTCAGCAAAAACAACATGAGATACCAGTTTAAACAAACTTATTTACTATATTAGGTAGAGCTAACAGCGTTAGCTAACAGCGTTAGCTAACATGTAGTCCTGTCACAACGGAAGCAACAAATAAAATGAATTATAAAGTAAATAAAATTGTCCTTCAAGAGACCAAAACACCAGACTGAAAAATTTATCATCCAGTTTTTGGTAGAAAGAAATAAAAAAAGAGAAAAACAAAAAGTAATACAAACGTAAATTATTGTATATCTTTTTAGTTTATCATGAGATTTACTGATTTATTGCTTATAGAGACAGACCTAACGCCACCTGCTGGAGATAAAACCATTAGCAGGAGCTAACAACATTAGCTAGAGTTAAAACCATTAGCTATAGCTAACAACATTAGCTAGAGTTAAAACCATTAGCTATAGCTAACTCCATTTGCCAGTGCTAATATACGGAGCTAGCACAAAATCAAAACAAATAAGAAAACAACTTTATGTTTATAGTTGCTATGAAGAATCTTTAAGTTTTCGTAACAAACCGTTCTAACATGTTTGTTTCTACATCTGAGATCAAATCTATAGCTACAAATAGCCTTGGATCCTTTTAGCGTCTCTGTACGTAAAATGTTTCTAAATACAAAGTCATGCTAAAATTTTATTCCAAGTTTAACATTCAGACACAGATAAAAATAAGAATATTTAAAATTACGTGGTATTAATGTGAGTAGGAGATGAAGGAGAGATATTTCCTACATGTAATGAAAGAGGATTTGAGAGAAATTCAAGAAAAGCCGCAGAGCAACAACCGAAACAAAGGAAGCAGAAAGTGAGAAACGAAGAAGCAGATGACAGCAGAGGACTCTGGGAGAAGAGCGGCGTCACGGCGGGGCCGAGTCACGGGAAGCGGGACAGGAAAGGACGGGAGCGGACACATCTGCAGCCGGCCGCGTGGCGCCGGCGCCGCGTGGAGGCGCTTGTCAGAGCAGCCATTTCTGTGGAAAGGGGCAAAGGTAGCGCCACAGGTAGCAGGTAGCGACAGCTGGAGAGAAGAAAACAAAAACGGAGGAGAACAAGAGAGACAACGCGTGCTAAAAACAAAACGGAGCGGGAAAACTGCAGCTTCCAACACAGGCAGGGAGAAAACAAACTTTCCCTCCTTAGTAAGAGGAGAAGTAAACGAGACAAAGTGACTGCAGGAGATTCAGAGGCAAACAAAAGGCGGCGCAGCAGCAGGAGCTTCGGGAAACGCTGCTGGAAAAACGCCCACTGCACACAGGAAGGAAGAGCTGATGCTTCATTAAGCCACTTCCTGCACTGCAAAAACACCGAATTTACCAAGTATCTGTCTCATGTAGAGCAAATATCTGAATTCACCTGAGACTAAATGAACTAACAGGTAAGTTTTCAGCAGGAAATATTAGCTTGTTTTATGTCAGTAATCTGGTCTTTAATCATACACTGAAAAATACAACATTTTACCAAATAGTTTGTCTAGGTTTTAGTGCGAATATCTTTGTACTCTTCAAATAAGACAAAACTATCTTAAAAATAACTTTTCAGCAAGATATCGGAGATGTGAAGTGAATAATTCCTAAATATTGATTAAAAATACTGAATCTATTGGCAAATTATTTAAGTTATAACATAACAGAAAGTTTTGTTAAGTGAAATCATCTGACAGTTTAACAAGCATTTCTTCATAAATATCAAAGAATTAAAACAAGCTCCTGTTTCCTGCTGGAAAGTTAATTTTCGGTTAATTTTGACTCATTTTAAATGTACAAAGATATAAGAAACAAGAAACTCATCTCAAAGTGGTAAAACTTTGTGTTTTTGCAGTGAAGCAGGTCATTGTTTCCATGTCACACTTTAAAAACACCAAATCTTACCAAGCTTTTTTGTCTGGTTTTTAGTGTAAATATGTTATTGCAACTGAAATAAGAACAAACCGACTTACAGGTCAGATCATTTCACTGACAGGCAGAATATCTTGTAATAAATGAAGTTTCTGGTTCTGTGAAGCTCCAGGAAGCGTTGGGTCACAGACGGTGTCGGCTCCACGTTCACGTCCTGTCGCTGCTTCAAGGTCACCGGAGTTCATTTCCTGTCGCTGCTTCAAGGTCACCGGAGTTCATTTACAGTTAATTGGTGTTTGCAGGTTTCATTGCCTCTGCTATGTTCAGCTGCATGTTGTTGCTCTGGGGCAACAATCTGCTTATAACAAAGAGTTTCTATCAACAAACCGCCCAGAGGTCAAATAACTGCCTGACTTTATTTTAAAATATTACTCTTAATTACTCCCAATTTGTCGACTTTCTGAGCAGTTAGCGTGCCGAGCAGTGAACATTTATCGCATCGTTAATCATGATAAGAACTTTGAGTTGTTTTGTCAACATTATTTTTATTTTTATCTCTACTGTTTGTTACTGTTGCAGGATTTTTCTCTCACATATTTTTGTTAGACCAGCCGCAATAAATCAGTTAACCACACAGTAAATTAAAACGATGTGAATAATTTCCATTTGCATGATTTATTGTTTTCATATTTTCTGTCTTTCTACCAAAACCTGGACGAAAAAAGTTTTCAGTCTGGTGTTTTTCTGAAGGGCAGTTTTGTTTACAGTTTTGTTAATAAATAACTTAAGGCAGTTATTTGTTTCAGTTTTGTTTATTTATTTTAGGTATATAAAATGTCTAAATGTTCATTAGAATTTAAAGTTTACCTTTGGGAATGTGTTCTTCCATTATGCTACGTGAAATGGTATCAAAACCACAATATTATCGTTTATCGCAATAATTTCTAGGATAATTTATCGTCCAGAAAAATACGCTTTCATGACAGACTTATTAATATCTAAAATATCTGATAGAAAATGCAGCTTGGGAAGATTAAATTCCTAATGCTCCTGGACACGCTATTGGCTGGTATTTTTCTCGGTTCTGATTGGCTGAAAACTGGAGATAAGGAAGAGTAGCTAGATGTTAGCTTCTGCAGTTGAGCTAACATGGTTTCTGTTGGGTGTATCCAGGCACATAAAGGCATATTTGATGTTTGATCCATTAAAATAGCTAATTTTAGGTGTTTTATGGTGGATTTTAGCTTTTGGTCCCTATTACCATGGAAATATGTTGATATTCCTCTTTAAACAGGGTTGGATTTCTTTACTTTTTCAGACCAAACCTGATGCATAAAATCAGGAATGTAATTCCTTTTTCTGTGTTTTAGCTGCCACTGCGTTGAGAAAAGAGGATTGTGTTTAAATGAAGGACTTTTGAAAAGCTGCTGTCCTAATTCTGCATTCAGAAGATTTTTCTGTAACCAGATTTTGCCGTGGAAAGGCAGAGTGTGTGGGCTGAACCGCAGTCATGCTGGGAGCTTGAATATCACCCAGTGACTAACACATATGACAAATCCCTGCTCTGATCTACCAGCATATTAATTCAATGCTTGTAGGTTTGTGTTTGTGTTGAATTGCATTTTGACCTCTGGAAAGTTTCGTGACATGAATGGAGCCATTTACATAAAAATTATGAGCATCTCACCTAAAAAATATGAACATAAGTCTAGTTTGCAAACAATCGTTAGATTTGGATCTTCCAGTGAATTAGTGTTTTATTCTCAGATACACTTGTCTTAATGGGATTTATGTCTTTTTCTCTTCTGTCATTTATTAAAGTGTATAAAAATGTTTATCTATTAACAAAAAAGCATTTTATCACCTTTAGTTGTTCCTAAAGATCTCATGTTTGTTCTGGCCATGTCAGGTTCACACCAGGATTTTAAATTGTTGCCTAATTTTCATAACTGGTGGAAATTGACCAGCTTTATAAAACCAGCTAGTTGTTGGCGTGACGATTTTTTTAATCGTTTCACAAACATGAAGATTTAAAAAATCCCCCACCTTCTTCAAATCTAACAAAGTGGGTGTGAAACGCTTTTGCAGCAAAAATGTTTTTGTGCTGCAAAACGTTTGTGCTGTGATCATTTTAAAGATATTAATTAAAAAGTTTCCAGAGGTCATCAAAGGTCATCATCTTCAAAGAAAAAGCAGCACAAACGTAGCTGAGTTGATTGACACCAAATTTGACTCGGTTTTGTTAGATTTGTGTAAAGTAGGGGCGCCGGTTGACGTTTTGTTTGACCTTTAACTTTTTATTAATATCTTCAAAGCAAACATTGTTGCAGCAGAAATGTTCATTTGTGCCGCTATGATTTCAAAGATATTAATAAAAAAGTTTCCAGAGATCATCGTCTTCAAAGCAAAAGCAGCACAAACGCAGATGAGTTGATCGACACATATTTTGTTTGATTTTAAGAACAGACTAAGTTTGACCTTTCATGACCTCTGGAAACCTTTTTAGTAACATCTTTAAAATGATCGCAGCACAAACCTGGCAAATATCCGGCATCAGGCTTCAGTTTCTTTTTGCTGTTACATGAAACCTGAACTGTCACAGAAGAAAACGGGTTTTATAAATTTCAGCGGTTTTCCTTTAAAATCCCAAACACCTGAATGTTTTTAACCATCTGCTGTTTCATTTTGGTGACACCCCATCACCAGAGGGCTGGAGCGTTTTCTGCCTCTCGTTAATAACATTTGAAGCTCTAATTAGCCAGATCTTTAAGGCACAAGGACACAAACGGAGGAGAATAACAATGATGAGGAGAAAATGGACAAATTAGCTGCTTTGCTGCAGCCAGAGAATCACATAAATGTCAATATTCGTCCTCAGTGGGTTGGAGAGCCTCATTATAGATGAGCATTCCCAGTTTCCATTGATATATGTGCAGAATCTGCATGGCAATGGGTCCCCAGTGTGGTGAAAACACCAGTAAAACAAATGACTGGGCTAACAAGACCGGCGCACACAACAACTGAAGAGAGTTCAGGTGCAGCAGCAGGAGAGCGAAGAGGAAAAATAAGAGACAGAGAGTTCTGTCAGCGCTTCCTGTTCATACAGCAGAGGACTTTATATGAGCTCATATAATGTCATTTATATGACATTTAATGTCATATAAATGACATTATATGTGGTGTAGAAACGACTAACGGTGCGTTCACACCAGCCCCGTTTACCCCGCTTTAACACAACTCCAGTCCGTTTGTCTAGAAAGGCTGGTTCGTTTGGTGAGGTGTGAATGCTAACCAAACCAAACAAGCGAACTCTGGTCCGCCTACAAACCTCGGTCTCGGTTCTGTTGAAGTGAACTTTGGTTTGGTTTGCATTCAGATGTAAACACCAAGCGGACCTTAGACCGCTCCAAGAGCAGGAAGTGGAGTACGGTGCAGGGCATTCTGGGTAAATACAACCAAAAGTGCTAGCCTAGCGCTAGCAGGAGAAATGGCTTCTGGGCTTTTACCAAAAATGAGAAATCCTACAGCCGCTAAAATCTGACGCTGCTCCATTTTGTTTACATTTGGGGTAGGAGGAAGTCGTGCCCAGTTTCTTCTTCAGAGGTTTCTGTGTCGTTTCCTTCAGTGGTTCTTGGTGCAGCGCCCCCACAGGCCAGGAGGGGAACAGATTGGTTTGACTCAGAGCAGAGAGAGAGAGAACCACAGCAGCTGGAGGTGGAGCAGATGATGCAGTTTAGTCCCAAATTGAACCGGACTGTCAGCTGGGAAAACACCCCGGAGGTTCACACCGGTCCTGTTTAATCTAAGTCCGGTCCGTTTATGTAGAAAGTCCGGTTCTCTAGAAAGCTACTTTTTTTAGCGACTTTTTGGAAAAAATACATTTTTCTTTGTATTTTCACTATGCTGTACTTTACTTGATTCAGTGTCTTGCGTAAAAATTCTGTTTTGGGGACATGATTTGTTTTATTCAGATTTTTTCAGGGTCGTTCTCTTGATGCTTTAATTGTAGCAAATGTTGCGTCTGTTAAAAGTCTCCAAATCTGGTTTAAGTGGAAGATTTTTGACATAAACTAGCAAAATGAAAGCTACTCCAGCACCCAAACATATGAATTTTTATTAAATGAATTAGAATGATTGGAGAATATTTCTGTACTTTTTACTTTTACTTGAGTAATGTTATTATGAAGTATTTCTACTCTTTTCTACTAATTTCAACATGTTTTAACCATAAAGACACCTGCAGTTTTTGTTACATTTTCTGAAGTTTTATATAAAAATACATTGATTTGGTCATTTTTTCTATGTTTATGTTACTTATATAAATTATTGTCATTTTCCAGTTAACTTCATATTTTGGTCCGTCTGATGATGGAGTTCTTAAATATGAAATGATTGGTTGTTTTTAAGCAGTTTTCAGTGAAAGCATGTTTGGTGTTGTTAGGCGTTGGGTGCAGTTTTTGGCTCCTCTGTCCAGCTCTGCCTGTGTTTATCTGTAAACATGGCGGGATCTGATTGCAGCTGATTTCACCGTGGCTACCTCTAGCACACATCCCAGCAGAAGCCTCTGCCTCTCCTAGCTGCAGGTCAGCTGTTTCCCAGCTGTGAGAAAAGCCAACAGCAGCTTCTGAATTACCGTCTGAGTGAAACGATGAAGTGATTCGCTCTGCTGGCGGGTTTCAGACAAACAGCACCGGAGGAAATCAGTCTGAACGTTAAAATGCATCTGATTGATAATCAGAGACGTGTGTGATTAATGTTCATCAGAGGTTTGAGAGCATCCATGTGAATATTGCGTTGGCCTCCAGCGGCGTCCAAACTGTCTGCAGACATCATGGAGGAAGGCCCGCATTGTGTGAAGGACAAAAGCGGCGTGTGCCACCGGTGGGAGATAGCAGTGATTTATGAGGGGCTGTCACTGCGGCGGAGGTCTGTCTGCCACTTCAGCGCCACAGTGAGCCTGCATGGGAGACTGGCAGCATTCATGAACACACCGGCCAGCCAGCAGGATGAGTTTTCACTGATTTCACCAAAACATGTGACGTCACTCTCGCAAGATCCAAAGAACTGCTAGGCAACGATGACTTGCACTGGTTTAAGTTCTCAACATAAAGGAGCTAAATCCTAAAAGTACGTATGATATGTGAACGAAAAAGGAACGCAGTGCTTTGAAACTAAATGTCAAAACAACAACTAGTTAAAGTCAGGAAAAAGGTTTTAAATAAAAAGCGAGAAAGAGGGAAGTAGTTCAGCTAATTATGCTAATTATTAATTATGACAATCTTAACATGTAGCTGTGCTGTGGAATTTGGTTTTTTAACTGTGTTTCAGTTCAGTTAGAAAATAAATGAATAAGGTGACCCAGTACCACACCTTAACTCAGATAGATCCTAGTTTAAATTAGCTAATCAACAACTAGCACTGTGTTAGCTTAGCTAATAGCATCGGTAGCTAATCTACCACAGCGGTCACTTATTAATGATCGCAATCATAAAACCTGAAAACATAAAACTGTACCAGACTGAATGTTCTGTTCTTTGTGTGGGAAATATTTTAGTGTCTTTTGGTGTTGAATCCTGAAACAAATTTGTTGTCAGTTGCTATGGCAACAAGTCCACATGTAGCACAGCCGACACAGAGAGCAAGAAAAAAAGTGGTCTTGAGTTATTCTTCTATGGTTTTTCTGCATTATTTTCTCTTTGCTGTGATACTAAATTAATAGTAATACATACATCTCCAGGTTTCATTTTGTTAACGGAGTCGTTCTACCGCAGCAGCGCAGCTACGCATGGCGAGGAAAAGAAGAGTCTTTTAGTTCTCCAGCATTTTTCATGCACAAAATCTGAGTATGTAAACAACATGCAATGTTTTTATAATCTAACTGAGAAGCCGACTGGTGTTTATTCTATTCATTTATTCTATTTATTATTTATCAAGAGAAATTTCTTATCATGTTAAGACTTTCGATTCATCATTGTCTCTATCAGTTTGTTTTTATTTATCCTTTATTATGCAGGTTGTCTCATTGAGATCAAACAAAGACCTGCTTTCATAAAACAGAGCAAGTAATTAAGACTTCTGATTTAATTAAATAACCTCATAAAATCAGATAAAAATGAGAGAAAGTTTCATAAGATTTCTCTTTTAGCCTTAAAAGAAACTAAAACTAAAATTGACAGCATGATCGGATTCTTTTCTATGTATATATACATTTTAAAATACAATTAAATATAGTTACTGTGTGCAATTTGGTGATTTAAATCACAACCTTTTTGAAATAAATGGGAATAAATGTGTTTGTGGTGCATTCGCAGCCATAGTTTCCTAGAAAATAGGCATTTTTTAAAATCATCTTTATTGTTATCGCAAAAATATTGAGATAAAGTTGAAAAATCTACATTGCCCACCTTTAAAAGTCCCAGAAGTCTGAATCTGAGGTCGATATTATGCTAAATCTTGATGTTATGATGGATCTAATGTTCGTCTAAGACATGCAGGATAGTGTGACCGGGGTTGTTGTAGGCCTTTTATTTTAAAAAAGGTGGGTTTGCAAATGAGCAGGGAGCAGAAATCACTTTTCATCTTACATTGCGTACACTGAGCAGCAGGATTCCCCTCATTAACTGCCGGTTTTAAATCAGGTTGTCAGACCAGAAAATGTGGTTCCTGAGGTGCCAAATCTGGCCTTTCCAGTGAGAAAGTTTAAAGAAAAACCCATTCCCACAAAAGTCGACGCCGTAATTTCACAGGTTAAAATGTGTATGCGTTTCGGAAAGAGTAGTAATAATGGGATAATGATGTAGTAACACCGTGTCTGTGCCAATTAGTGTCATTTATGTAAATTAATGTATATTCGTTCTACTGATTCTGCTTTCAGCTCCTCAGATGTTTCAACCACAGAAAAGATAGAAGAAAAAAATCAGCCGTTACCTGGAAACTGGAAGTCCTTTAATAAAATCTTTCCCCGCTGCTAGTTGGTGTTGATTAGGACAACCAGAAACGTTGAAATCGGCTTTCATTGACGCAGTCGCGAGGCTTTCTTCAGTTTCACTGAGATCTTTGCGGTGAGTTGTGTGATTGGACAAAAGATTTGGAAATGCGCTCAGACAGCAATGTTAAGAATAATCCGCTTCCATTTGGTATCCGAAGGCACCATTGATACCAGTGTTGTAGGACTCGAGACCGGTCTTGGTCTCGAGTCCATTGTTTGATGGTCTTGTCTCGGACTCGGGCGCTGAGGACTTGGGATTTTATTTCAAGACCACAACTGTGAAAATATCAGTAAACTTACAGCAAACTGTCCAGTTTATTTGTTAACATGTTTGTTTTCACTGGATGCAAAACGCACCGATTAAAATCCAAGCAATAACGTGACGCAAGTGTAACATAGTTAAAATGGTTCAGGTTAAATCCTGCTAAAATGCACCATCTGCTGGTAAAACGGGGTATTGCATTCACCCTAGAAAGAGCGGGGTATTATGGGTAATCCTCAGAGCCATGAGGATCACTGTCCAGGTAACGTGTCTCTGCGATGTGATAAAGAAATATTATTTATAAAATATGTTTATGGTTTTTGTTTTTTGCATATTATTGAAATATGTTTAATCCATGTTATGTTAGCTTTGCTATTATATTGTTTTTGTTGCGTTATAGAAATGTTTAGTCCGTGAGAAAGTGTGGCGGGAATTTCCCACACGGTAACATTATGGCTCCTCCTTGCAGGAGTTTCTTTCATGCCAGACTGACTTTACCTCGGTGCCCATGTGTGAAATGCAGGTATGTTTTACTAAATCTCTGTAGCAGATGGCTAATATAAGGCAGTTTTATATTAATAGTTTTATATAGATATGGTTAATGTTTTTGCATTGTTCCAAGATGCAAGTTCGTATAAGCTAAAATATAAAAATGGCATCTAGTAAATAAAATGTCGGCATTTTATTTTATTTTTCATTGCATTTTAATTAATTGTTTTACTTTCTTTAAAAAGGACACTCACTGGTTGTTCTTTTGATGTAAACCAAATCCACTATACGATCACTGTAATTTTCAATTATTTTATTTTGGTTACTATATTATGGGTAATCCTCAGAGCCATGAGGATCACTGAGGAGTTTCTTTCATGCCAGAGACTGACTTTACCTCGGTGCCCGTGTGTGAAATGCAGGTGGAGAATTAAAGAAAACAACTGATGCCAGATTGAGCGCCTTGTCGTTCATTTCTGCACCAAGAGAAGCCACCAGATCCACATAGGCCACACAAGTCTCACAAGCAAAGTCTCGCTGCGCGTTGTTTCTATGTAAACATGACTCGATTAGTGCATCATTTCTATCGGATTTTCACAATATATCAGCTACTACATGGACAGAGGAACTAACAAGTTCATGTCATCATCTGGGAGGAGGTTACTGGTTTCTCAGTCACAAGCTGGTTTCAAACCTGAGGCCAGCAGGTGTCAGTCAGTCATGGTAGATCTGAACTTTGACCTCAATATGAGAAGCTACAGACTGATAGGAGGAACCAAAGAGCTCTGTAAAGGTAAAGGCAAATCTTCTGAAGTTGGGATATAATTAATTTAATTTCACATAATTACCACGGTAGAAACCATTTGTTAAAATTTTATGAAATATATTTGTTCTATTTGATGTTTGTTGTGAATGACATACTGTACGTTAATGTCCAACGTTTAGAAACTACAGCGGCTGTAATGAGCCACAGCAAAGGTAAACAAAGGTAAAATAACCCGAACAGGTGATCAACTCAAAACCACTCCTACCTTTTTACTCTCTCTCTCTTTGTAGTTTAAGCACACCTGTTACCGTGGCAACCGCCTGCGCCCCACAAGACGAGCAAAGATCACGGTAAAAACATAACATTCAGTCCGTTACGATATCAAGTTTCCAAGCTTGATATTTATTTCTCGATTATTAATCAGCGCTTCCCTGAACACAGCCATGGTTGACTGACTAGCTGTACTTGGTGCTAACGTGGCTAACACGAGTAACAGTTTAGTCCAAAGCCTTTTCTGCTAAAATAAAATCTTTAGTGTATGTCAGATACAGACACGTTGCATATTGATCTGTTTAGCTAACGTAAGACTGTGTAGCAGACAGGCTTCAAGGTGTACAAGTTGTATCAGTTCTGCCTTTATGCTGTACTAAGCTAACGGGAAGCTAAGTGTGTTTGTGAGACGGCCACGCAGAATGGGCATCAGCCAATGAAAAGCGGCCCCTGTGGTAAGGTCCGTTACGTGTTTCTGTTACTCCCCCCACGCGCGGCGCTCCAAGACATGCGCAGTGGTTTTCTTTGAGCGGCAGAAGTTGTCTGTCTAATCGTCAGTAATATAATTAAGCTTCATAAATCATAAGAAATCCGATGGGGAGGCTAATTCAGCAGCGCTTCGCTTTCACAGACGGTGGGGACTACGAATAACTTTTTTTCGTCACTTAGAAAAGAAGCTCAAAGAAAGGTAAGCTCCGTTGACGTGATGTTAGCAAAGCCAGCTGTACAGAGACATAAGCATTTGTGATGAAAAAAAAAGTTACTCACTGCTCTGAATTATTGTGCGAAGTTGTTGACTAACGTGTCGCCCATATGGGAGAACACTGTGTCCAAAAGTCTGCAACATAGTGATCTTGGTCTTGGTCTTGTCGTGGTCTTGGACCCTAAAAGTCTTGGTCTTGTCTCGGTCTCAGGTTAGGTGGTCTTGACTACAACACTGATTGATACTTTTGAGGAAAGTTTATCAGAGAAATGACGTGCATTTGCACAATTCTTCACAAAATAACTGCAGAAATTGTCAAATGGCAAAAATCTCCTGGATAGAAATTGGGTAGAAAGTTGTCATTCTTTCCATTTCACTTTCCTACGTGCTAAGGGTGTGATGTGTGTGAAATCAACCATTGTTGAATGGTGTGTTTAGAGAATATGAACGTCTCATAACCACGAATGTTAGCTTTAAGATGAAGTATGTGGGAGCCTTTAAACGCGTTATATCACGGAGGGCAGTTCTCTTTTTCACTCTAAGTCAAACCAACCAAACAAATTCTTTGAAAAACCTGTTCCCCTTCTCGCCTGTGGGGGCGCTGCACCAAGAAATACTGAAGGAAACAACACAAAAACCTCTGAAGAAGACACTGAACAGAACTTTCTTCTTTATGAAGTGTAGACAAGAGTAGAGTAGCGTCAGATTTCAGCAGGATTTTCCCCAGAAAACCTGCTAAACCTGGTGGTAGGGGCACTAGGGTTTTTCTGTTGAAAAACCCTAGTGCCGCCAGGCTTATAATACACTGGGGGAGACCCTGGTGTAGGATTTATATTTTGTGTTTAACTGAAAAGCGAGAGCCATTTCTCCTGCTAGCTGTAGACTTTGGCATTTGTTTTGGTTGTATTTACCCAGAATGCCCTGCACTGTAGTCCACTGCCCCTCCTCCCCTGTGGAGGGCGCTGCACCAAGAACCACTAAAGGAAACAACAAACCCTTTAGAAGACGGCACTGAGCGCAACTTCCTTCTTCACAAAGTGCAAACTAAAATGGAGTAGCATCAGGTCAGATTTTAGCGGTTGTAGGATTTCTCTTTTTTTGTTGGTAAAAGACAACAATCACTTTCTCCTGCTAGCGCTAGCCTAGCTCATTTGTTTTGGTTGTATCTACCCAGAATGTCCTGCACTGTAGTCCACTTTCTGATTTTTTCATTCGAACCGAGTCAGAGTTCAGTTCTACCAAACTGAGACTGAGGTTTGTAGGTGGACCAGAGTTTGATTAGCATTCACACCTCCCCAAACGAACTGGACTTTCTAGGCAAACAGACTTGGATTAAAGCGAATGCACCCTTAGATTCAGGAGAAGGTGTGTGATTCATCCTGGCTTTGGGAAATTGAAGTTTAAAGGGTTCTGGAGGGTTTTATTCTCTTGTGTTTACTGGAAACTGCTACTATTTTTATCACGACAGACCAGTAAGGAAGGATCAAAAAGTAAATCACCTGAAAATAAACTGACTCACTGCAGCAACAGTGAAACTAACGGTCCGGGCCCAGCTCCTGAAAACCAGAATCGTTATAGTAAATATTTCCTTGTGAAGAAGTTGCATGAGCTCCACTTGTTTTTTCACAAAGATTTATGCAGCAGCGTGCCTGCCTCGTGGAAGTGATCGGGTCAACTGAACTCAATGATTCGGACGGCTGAGCGAATACCTTTGGCACTGGAGCATATTTTGAGAAAAGGATTCCTATCTATAGGCAGAGAACTCCATACAGCGACTGACGAGTCCAAAGCATTTGACAGCTGCATTATGGAGTCAGCATCCCTTAAGAGGCGACTGCAGTCGGTTTGACTGCTGAGCCAGAGGAACCCGGCTCACCATCACTGTCTGCAGGAAGCTCGAATAAAACGCCGATAAACAGCGAAGATGACGAGAAATCCCAAAACTGACACAACTAGAGTAGAAAAGCAAAACTCTCAACCGCAGAGTGGGAAGTAACTAGTTACATTTACTCAGTTACATTTACTTTAAAAAAGCACTTTTTTACTTTTACTTGAGTGAATTTATTGTGAAGTATTTCTGCTCTTACTTGAATTAAAAATAAACCAGAGACAAACACACACCTGCAGCTTTTGCTAAAGTTTAATAAGTTTTATAATGAAAGAAATGTTTCTTATGCCTTGTCTTGATTTTTTGTAATTATGTTATTTATATGAATTATTTCCATTTTGGTCTTTACAATACTTCCACACTCTGGTCCGTCTGATTATGTGATTTATTTAAATTCCTAATCTCCATATATCAGTAAAATCTGTCCTTTTATGGGTTATTTGCATTAAACTTGCTCAGATTTTAAACCATCTGATCCCTGATCTAGGACAGACGTAGCTAAATAAAATAATAAGACCTTTGACGATTTTCCTGTTTAATTTGTTAAATTCATTAAAGTAATGTTTTAAAAATGAAACCAAAGGTATTTTTATGCACTGTATGGTAGAATTTATAGTGTTAAAGTAGAAACTAACAGAAATGCCAAAAAATTTGTTTTTTTTTCTACCAAAATAGTGATAAAGGTCAATTTCTGCCTAAGGAAATGGAATTTCTGCCTGAAATGTTTCATTCAGTTATATCATATAGGTAAGATTGATAAATATGTAAAATGTAGAAAATGTGCTTAAATTCCCTTTTGTGTTTTCATTTAGGCTCTATTACAGCATTTCATTGTCAACAAAGGTCAGTTTCTCAGCATCTAATTATAATTTATAGTTATTTTAGATTTCTTATAAACTTGATTTAAAATATACTGGAAACTGGACCTGGAAAATTTCCCTTATTTTTAAATCCAAAACTTGCTAAATAAGGACATCAGTAGTGAATATTAGACACTTTTTCAATATAAACACGTATTTTAATTCTCTGGAGGAGAATTTAACGCCGTATTCTCAGTAGAGTTGAACCATTTGTACGACTTTGTGTTAACAGGACAAATAAGGCTGTTTGAGAAGAGTCTGTTCATGGTTAGTTATCTTAAAGAGCTGGAAATGTAGCTTTTATTTAAGTGTAATGACAGGAGAGACTATTATAAACTCCCACCACGGAGTTAGAGAGCAGCGAAAGTGTTTGTCTCCTTTCTTCAACCCACATGCAGCGCTATAAGCTCTGGCTTCTCCATGCATGAAAGGCTTAAAATCCAACTGATTGTTTGGGTTCTCACCACTGCAGTTGCTCAACACCACTATTGTTGCTTGTGAGGGGGAAGTGATCCGGGCTGAAAAGCTGTTCTCATACTGGATTTAAAACAAAACAAGAAGAAAAAAGTGTGAATATTTCTCTGAAATGTGCACAAAAACAAAGAGGATTTCATTCTGGAAAGAGCAACGAAGGTCATTATGTTTGTGAAGCTAAGAAATACTGAAGGGTGCTGAATAGAAACGGCTAAGAGCTGCTTTTCTCTACGTACAATAACTTGAACGTCTATTTTAAATGTAACTATTGAACTATTTATTATTGAAAACATAAATTACACCAAGCTTGTTAATTCTGTAAACGTCTGTGTTAAATCTGATCACCTTTAGCCTCCATGCTAGCTAACCAGCAGTAAAAATTTCTCTTTGTAGCGCTTAGCATGTGATATTGCAACAGCATAATCTCACAATTTATTTTGAAGAATTGAACTTTTATTTTAAGCCAAAATGTCAAAGACTTGCAGCCAAGACAGAGTTAGCAATGCTTAGCAGCTATAAAACTGAAACTGAGTCAAAGTCTGGTAAAAAAAAAAAAATCACTTTCTGAAGTGCAACCTGTAATAGCAAATGTTACCCTGTTGAGGGCGCTCTACTATGTTGTAAAACTTTGTGTCATTGACGCATGTTGAGTATCAACATGGTTGAATTTAGCGATTTAGCATTAGTTTTCACTAAATATCATGTTGGTGTAGCGCTATAGCGTTAGCAGAACTAATATTTATGGTCAGTGTTTATGGTTAGCCCATTTTGGTACAACTTAGTGACTCTACTGTAGGTCTTTAGCTTTAGCTCTGCACTTGCATATTTAAATTGTTTGAACTGTTAATGATGGGACATTTTTTGACATCTGGAAGTTGTACCTAATAATAAACCAGTGGAGGTCAACAGTATCCTTCCTGATATGTTTCCTCTGAAGTCGCACAACGAAGCAGTTTGTTTGTGGTGGTGTCTTTAAATCCATCCACAATGGTAATCCACCCAATTAACTCAAATGCTGTCAATTAATAGTTCCCAGAAATCAGAACTGGAAGTGATCCTCACCATGTTAGTAGGCAAGCTCAGAGAAATGCATGGATGAACCACGGCTTCTATTGATCCATTGGGATTAATAAAGTATTCTTGAATTTGAACAAAAAAGAAAATATATGGACACTCTTGACCAATGAGAGATACATGAACAAAATGGCTGCTGTTGGGATCGACCCGTATGAGGCAGAGAATCAACACATGTCAGATGATACGGACAAGCTGCCTCTGTTCTCAGCGCGATATCGTTAACTACCTAGTGAACACGAAGAGTTCGTACAACATCAAAGAGCTTCGCCTGAAATCCATGGACGCATACAATCAATATTTATACGCCATTGTGAAGGCTGTACGAACTCTTTATGTGAATAACAAGGTTCTGGTGACTGGCAGCGTAAGTACATGTAGCAACAAACACGTAGGCTACATGTCCATCTTAGCTAGCAGATAAAAGCTACATTAGCTAAGCTAATTTAGCTAGTTCAGTAGTAAGTATTACAGTAAATATCACTGATATTTATCTTAGTATTCCACTGTGGGTATAGGACTCAAATTGTAATCGAGTAATATATTGTATACAAGTTAGATTGGAACGAGGCGAGCTCTCAGCTTGCTGTTTGTGTATTGTTGTCATAGCAACTCCATAGCAACCGCCTGCCAGTTACAAAGTTCACTCAAGTGTGACGTCACATGATAACTATGTACTGTCAACTGTATTCATAGGCATCCCTTCCGACAAATAAAAACATTTTGACCTAAAACGAGCGACTTGCTGGAATACCCAAATAGTTAGTAACCATGGCAACAGCACAGCACGCTCCCCCCTCTCCCAGGAAAGAGGGAAGAAGACGACGAGCCGAGTCTGCATCGGCCAGCTTCTGTTGAAACAGCAACAGGCAGGGAGATAAGGAGTTGTTCATTAACATGCTTCTCTCCGCCATTCCTCCTCCCGTCACCGGAGACCGGCCGCAGCGGCTGGTGTAACGGCGGGAAGAGGTGATTGACGCCGCGAGACGCGCTGCCGACGCTCCCGCGCGGCTCCGGTCTCATTGAGCGGCGTCACCACGCTGGATGGATTTTCAGGGTTTGTTAATTTGACCTCCGTAGATTGCTGGATAACGAGTTAATTTGCTCACGACTCTTACTGCGGGCTAATTAGGCCGCAGTTATCATCTGAAGTCACACACGCCGTAAAGCGGGATTTGCAATATTCTTGTTTGTTTGTAATTAGAGCCAAGCTTTGCAAATGAGTGAAAGCGACTTTTTAATGATTGTATTAACATACGGTGGTAATAGAATGCATTAAGACATTACATTAAAAACAGTAAAAACAAACTTTTTGGCATGAGGCCCAAAAATGTCAAGTTGAAATTCTTATTTTTATTTAAAGTAAAAAAAAAGAAAAAACAATAATAAACGATAAACACAATATTTTAATTGAGTAAGTAAAGGGTGAGTAAATTATTGTAGATTTTAAAAAGAATAAAAGTCTTTCAGGTTTGCAGAAAAAAAAACAATGAACTCTTAAGTTTTTCAGCATCTAATTGTAGTTTATAGTTATTTTAGATTTCTTATAAACTTGATTAAAATATACGGGAGGCTGGACCTGGAAAATTTCCCTTATTTTTAAATCCACTCTTGCTTTATTTTGCAAACCGTATCAAATTCCCAAGATGGGATGTTAGTAAAAAACCACTGAATGTTTTTCTGAGGCGTTTCTGATGAACGGTGACGTTTAATGGAAATAAACCTTTATTTTCTCCATAAGAGCTGCATGTACAAAAACAGTGTAAGCTACAGGAAAAATGCTCTTACAACCAAAACTTAAAAACTATTCTAGGTATTTCATACAACAAATGAACAATTTTCTGCTCAATATTGAAAAACTCACTTATTTACAAGATAAAGACAGCTTGTGCCTCTATCCGTTACATGTTTCTGTCCTCTGTTTTTGTTAAGCTACTGTTGAATAATATATAAAGTGTAAGTTGTCCTATCAAAATAAAAGCATCAAACCAAAAAATGGAAGTTATCCAACGATTACACAAATAAAACAAACCAAAGGCAAGAAACAAAGAAGTGAGGAGCTTAATGTGGGTTTATTTACGCCTGCACTCGAGCTAGAAGAGGTTTTATTAATAGACAGAGAATCGACGCCTCTTGCTACTTTTCCTCAGACTCATGCGGCCGACATGCAGCTGCTGCGCTTGGATTTATTACGACACGTCAGACGTAATTCAGGGTCCTGATGACCGACTGGGTGTACCAGTAATCATTCTTTCTCATAACGACTCGTTGATTTACAGTTTGTGGCAGCAAAGGGGCCTCACACACACACACACACACACACACACGCCCACACCCACACACCAAACCCTCACACACACCGGCACCAAACCAAACCAGCAGTGCGTCTGATAAACAGATGAACATGTCGATGGTTTTGTAGCCATTATGTGATGTAGAAATACTGCAGGTTAGAGTTTCACCTGCGCTGGTCGGATCTTAGATCAGCAGACGTAATAAAATGTCTTCCCAACTCAGATCAGGAAGATATTTCTGCTAACGATATAAAAAAACATGGCACTCGGTTTTACCAAAACAAAGGCTTTGAAAAATTAGAAGTAAAGGAAAATAAAGAAAGTATACAAAGGTTTTAGTAGCAATAACTCAATGTGCTACTCTGTCAAAGGAAGTTTCTTCTTCAGAGGTTTTTGTGTCGTTCTCTTCAGTGGTTCTTGATGCAGCGCCCCCAGAGGTGAGGAGGGTAGCAGGTTTATAAAGGGTTTGGTTGGTTTGACTCAGCAGAGAAAGAGAACCACAAACAGAACGAACAAAAAGGAATCATTGGAACTGCTTCAGTGGAAAAAGACCAAGAAAAGTTTCAGGAATCATTTCATAAATAATTTTTACTTTTTGAAACCACGACTTTACAGATTAGGAAAAAAAAAAAAAATCTGGATTTTGTACTTGAAGAGCAAAACTTTAGTTAAAAAGATGTATTTTTTCATGTTGTTTTCTTCAGTAGTTCTTGGTGCAGCGCCCCCAGAGGCGAGGAGGGGAACAGTTTTTTTTAAAGATTTGGTTAGTTTGACTCAGAGCCGACAGTAATGAACCACAGCAACTGGAAATGTAACAAATGTTGCTATTGAACTTAATCTACTGGATTATCAGATGCAGTATTAAAGATCAACTCAAACAACTAGAAAACACAGGAATGATTTGACTCAAATCAGGCAGGATTTGGCTGGAATGTGGTTTATTTATTTAACTTTTAATAGAGCAAATGTTATTAGGTGATTCCTAAGACTGACAGCATGGTGACGGGTTTTAATCTTAGTTTTTTAAACTGGACAATGCAGCAAAGAGGGAAACTAGCTCCATTTGACAACAGGCTCTTTGGTGCATTTAATCAGCAACTATCCATGTCGCCGTCTGACACAAATTAAAAACAATGGTGAGGTTAGCTCGTCCCCTGCAGCTGGTTTACATCTGACCAACACACTCCACATGTTCAGCCAGTGGGAGTTCAATTAACTCCCAAATCCTTTTTATTTGAGGAACTTTTCAAATTGATTTCCCTGAACGCCTCAAACTCAACATCAAATGGTGAAAAGCTATTAAAGCTCATTCTGCGCCGCCTCGGCTTTATTTATGCACCTGCTGGCAAACGAAGCCGAAACTCACTACATAAACCGTGCATTTTTAATTTTCCACAGTTGCTGAAGAAGACTTGAGCTAATTCATGAGCGTAAAAATATAATTTCCTCCTCATTCTGAAGTTTTCATTAAGACCTGTAATTCCTCAGTGAGCGATTCGTCACAGCGCCAAGCGCCGTTCTCTGAAAGGTTCGAGTTTGTTTCAACATAAAATCTGTCAGCGATGAAATGTTTTCCCTCATTAATCATAAATAAAATCACAATGCTTTGCATTTCATAAAGTTGTACCAGGTTTACATGGGGAAAAATTTTATTCAAATTGTTTATATAAAATTCTTCTGTTTGCAATACATATTTTCTTGAAGTTGTATTCAAATCTACCTATGAGGGCCATATAAAGAAAAAATAAATAAAATTATGAGAATATAGTTCAAATATTGTGACTTTATTTTTGTAATATTTCAACTTTAATTATTATTTGAAGTTTATTCTTGTACAATTTTATTATTGTAATATTTTCGTATTATTTGTAATACAAAAATGTTCGTATTTCGTATTATCTTTTCTCATACAATTTTAGTCTCATAATTTTATCATAATTGTTATTTTCTTAGCATAGTTCTAATATTCCTTATAAATCAATATATCTTCATGCAGATCCTTTTATATTTTTGGTTTCTTCTGAGTCTAAATAACTTTATTGAATAAAATAGTACAAAGATGGCATGAAAGCTGATTTTCAGGAGGATTTTAGTATTTTATCAATTGGGAAGAATTTTTGTAAATGTAAATATAAAATGCAACTACAACTTTTGTTTCAAAGTTTGGATGAAAATATTTGACTTGGATGAGGATTTTATTCCCTTGTCTGATGAAAAACTTCAGGAACAAGTTATCTGAAAACTCGTTTCCACCAAGGCTTTAGAGCTAATTAATTTGTTGGGACTATGGATTGTTCCTGGTTAATTAAAGGGAAAGATTCAAAGCTTTATGAACGCTGTAAAACTGCAAACATCCCTGATTCTGACCTTGCCACACAAAGCAGCCTCAGACTCATCAAAGTTCCTCCTACAACTCTTCCATCTAACTTTATCTGCAAAGAAACGAGTTTTCTTTGTTTACACAAACAAGTACTTGTTTGTACTTTAATTCTGAATTACTCTAAAGGACTGCCATGCACAGACACAGATAGAAGAAACAGTTTCATATATGTTTACATTCATAAATACCAGATAGTAACTGGGAAGGTGATCTATAATTCTTCACTACATTTTTTAAAATCATTCTTAGATGATGAGATTTTAGTCTAATCGTTTCAGATTGAGCCGTTTTAGGGCCTCTGTCCCCAATATGGCTGCTGTCTTTCCCAGCAGCAGCTAAACAACACATAGATCAGTGAAACCAGCTGAACATACATTCTGGTACCCCATTTGGGTTGCTAGGTAACAGGCAGAACTCTGCTGGAGTTGCTAGGTAGCAGGCAGAACTCTGCAGGAGTTGCTAGGTAACGGGGCAGTGCCTGCTGATTTGTGACATACATTCCACATACAGGAACACAATAACTTAAAAACAGCTTTTTTAAGTGCTTCGGCTGTTTTCAGAAGCAGTAGAAACCAAAATGGAAGTGCAAAAACTTTACTAAATTATTATTATTATTATAAACGGAGCCGCAAATTGTGTTTATAAATGAAGTGATAGAACCAACCCCTCCAAAAGTATGAAATGAGCTATGGTGCATGGCATTCAGGGTAAATATAACCAAAACAAACGCGCTAGCATAGCGTTGCAGAAGAAATGGCTCATGGTCTTTAGCCTAAAACAAAAGAGAACTCCTACAGCCGCTAAAATCTGACACCACTTTATTTTTGTTTACGGTACATTTTGTGAAGAAGAAAGTTGTTGTGCTCAGTGTCTTCAGAGATTTTTATGTCGTTTCCTTCAGTGGTTCTTGGTGCAGCGCCCCCACAGGCCAGGAGGGCAACAGGGTTTTCAAAGGCCTTAGTTTGTTTGACAGAACGGACGATAAAGACTGAACGACTTCAGTTCAGGAACACCAAGGAAAACTTCAGGAATACTTTCAATAAAAATAAACTTTACATTTTGAAACCACTGATTTATAAGTAATAGATTTAGGTCATAAGAAATTTTATTTTTTTATTTTTTACTAGTAGAAAATTTCAGATTTCAGTTAAAAAATATGTAATTTGCACAAAAAGGTAAAAAAAAATCACATTGACAGTTGTAGCAAAATAAAGACCAAAGCAAATGTTTACCTCCACTTCTCAATAAGTTGAATTAAAAAGTTGTTTTTTTTAGTAATTTAATTTAAAAAATGTTAACTCAAACACTGTCAAAATTATTCACACCACAGGCAAGATTTAGATTAAAATGTTTTATTTGCTTCTAGCTGAACAAATAAACGCTGAAAATATGATTTTCTTCTTTCCGTTTGAACCAGTCGCTCATCCTGAACATGAAAGAAAATTAATGAATAGATATTAAGAGAAATTAAGAAAAAGCAGTTATTAATCCTTTTCCAGGAACAGAAATTAATTCATTAAACATGATTTCTTTTTTTAATTTCATGTTAATGTTTATCTTTGTTACTTGCAAAAATAACGCCTCACTAATCCTTCTGCTTTGTTGTTAAATAAAACTACAAATTACAAAACTAAATGCTTATTTTTTTTATGAATATGTGATTATAAAAGTCATTTTTAAGTCAATACATCCAGGAAATCAACTTATCTGAATAAGATGACACAAACTACAACTCAAACTTTAACATCACTGATGCGCTCCAGCTTTAATATTTCTGTTTTCACAAAGTATTTAAAGATGAGTGACAAATGAAAAGAGAAACCAGTGAAGCGTTGAGCCACTGTGAGCCGCCACGCTAGCATAGCGCGGCTCACGCTGCAGGATTAGCACCATGTGTCTCTGTGTACACAGCCTATACTGCAGGATGTACAATGTGTGAAAATAAAGCATTTGCTCACTTGTCCTGTGCATCACTCCACATGAAGAACAGATTTCATCCCAATGTCACCAGCAGCTTTAACTGAATCATTTTACTCCCACTCACCCAGGCTGCAGAACGCATGAATATGAGAGCTGTTTATGTTAGCAAAAATAAATAAATAAAAAAGGGAAGGTTTCCACCAGGCGACTGGAAATATTTAACTGCATTTATGAAAAACACCACAAGCCTCCTGGGAGAGAGCAGGAGGATTTCCAAACAAGGTGCAGCGAGCGGCACGGCTAAATAATTCACAGGCCTCCTCACACACACTCACACACACATCTCAGTTAGTGTGTTTTTAGGAAATGCAATGAACTGAGGTCACAGATAACACTTAAATCAACACTGTAAAGTATCAGAGCCGCATTTAGTCATTTCTACAAACTTCTACTTGTTCAAAACTTAGATTTTGAACATAAAAGTGTGAGTTTGTGAAAGATAAACTCAGTTATGTAATGAGCATGAAGGCCAGGCTAAGAAAATATAAATAAATAAAATTACAAGAATAACGCTGCATGGGAATAAAGTCAAAATAATGAGCACAAAGTCACATTATGAGAAAACAGTGTAACCCGAGTGTAATTTTAACCTTTAGTTCCTCATTTTCTGATTTTCCCCTCTTTAGTCTTTTATATATCAAATCTCGCGATGCTTTTAATAGAATGCTTAGCGAGTCTCGCGAGACTATTATCTAGCCAATTGTGGGTGAGCAGGAGGGTCACATGTACCGCCGCAGTTTACCTGCTAGGTATATTAGCTGGAGCGGGGAGGCGCGTTGGAAGGAGCGGAGCTGCAGCTCAGTTAAAGCGTGATGTCATTTATTTTAAATCTGTACGATGTTCACTTAATGTGCTGAACTACAGGAGCCAGAAGGGAGATGAAAAAAACCCGGTAGTGTGAAATAAAAACTGCGGAACTGGTGAGTGTTTTCGTCCGTGACTTAGCGTTAGCTTATAATCACTGCTGTTGGGTAGCAGCTATATTATTGACTGTACACTCCTTTTGATAAACAAAAAGGTGGCTTAAATATTTATTAAGCACTGGTTTAAATTGGAGTTTTACATTTCATGTCAATTGATTATATGATGTATATTTATTAAATGTTTCATGAATGTAATTTATATTGAATTTTAGATTGATTGAAATTGCAATTGACTAAACATGATTCTTTAGAATTATTTATAGTACAAAGTGTGCCATTTATTGAATTGTGTATACACCAGGAATGTTTAGATTATTTATATATACATATATATATATATATATATATATATATATATATATATATATATATATATATATATAAAAGAGGACATGGTCCTGTTTTGTTATCCAGGCCAGTTGATGGCGAGCTAAAAGACTAGGCCTAGAGCCAAGGAAAGATTTCACCTTTTGGTGATTGAAGACTTCTGCTTTCCTACCAGGCTGGTAGGAGAATTCTTGCAGCCAACGAATTATTCTGTTCCTACTTTGATCTTGAACCAAGCACTGTATGATTATATTGTTTGAGAGCCCTAATTAATCCCAATTTGGGGTGGATGGACTAACAGTTGTAGGCTTATTAATTGTGGAACTTTGGGAACGATTGATTAATTTAGTTTCTTTGTTGTTTGTTGTTGTTTTTATTCCCCCCCATGTTTTGTTAATGGCCATTTGGATGTTCCCAATGCTGTTGTAAATATGTATATATATTATTCACATTGCAAATATAAAACACTCGCAACTGCAACTTCTAGCCTAGCTGCTCCTTTTTGAGTTGTACCTATCTCCTGAGGCAAAAAAACTAGCCAGTTATCTTATTGGTCAAAATCCATTTATATTGAATAACAATATAGTATATTGTTGTTTTTACAAATATGCTACAACAGCCATAAATTCAATTAGATTAACCTTAATTTCTGAGTTAAAACTATTTTCTAGTTGCCTTTTCATGGCACACTGCAACTTGTAATTGGTAATAAGTTGATGCTTTTTTGTGTCTGGTAAATGAGCCGTGTCAAAAACTTTTGAATTTTATCGATACATTGTGCCGTAACCTAGCAACCACTGTCGAGCTCAGCCAGTTACCGAGCAACCACAGCTGAGTTTTACTGCTGTATGCGTTATACAATGGCTGCTGGGAAAGACAAAGTGCTCTATTGTTGACTTACCATCCAGAAACCATTTGCTTCATTCATGTTTGTGCAGGAGGCTCCACTTCTGCTTTTCAAAGATGTATGGTTGTATAAATGTGCATCTGTTTGCAGCCATTTTCACTGGTGATTGTAAACATTGAGTTGGGCCGTGTGACCAGCAGCAGCTTATTTGAATTTAACGTAAGAGGTGCTAAAACATCTAAAATCTCATTAGTTAAGAATGATTTTATGCAAAAAATGTATTGAACATGTTTTATATAGGACATAAACATATCCTAACCTGTAAAGGAAGCATAATGGATCTCTTTTAAGGAATTGCTGACTTAAAACAAGCTGCTATAGCTTAGCTATTATTATTTCAAGATATTCATACTGGATACTAGACCAAAAAAATACTTTATAATGTTTAGTTTTTGCAGTGCATTAGGTGAACCTTCATTTTCAAGTTAAGCCACAGTTTAACTTTGTTCCAGTTTGATTTAATAGTGAGAAAATCTAATGAGAAACTCCCTCTTTGTCCTGAGCCAGAGTCTGCTCAGTGCGGCTGATCGCTCGGCCTGCGTGACTCCATGATCGTCCATTTCTCCACGTCCATGCTCATAAACGAGTTTGGCATGGGTCTGATTCCCTCCACCGCCGGGCAGCCCGACAGTGAGCCTGTGGTGATAAATAGCCTTTTTAAAAGCATGAAGTACAGAAATGCCTTTGTTTTCTTCGCCACCTCCTGACTTTTTCTCCCCTGCGTGATGGATTGGTTTTCAGCTGCCGAGCGTCAGCGCCATTAGCCATCGGAGCTGTCCGATACGCCGCGGCGGCGTACGTGCAGAGACACAGATCAGAGCAGGAAGCAACATTTCCGAGCAGCGGGCCTCTGATGCGTGCAACGCAAAACCAGTAATGGAGGTCTGTAGCAGACAGGTATTGATGGAAAATGGGATTCAGTGTCACAGCAGAAAACACAAACAGGTTCGGTGGAGCAACACCATCGTTTCATGCAAAACTGGTGCAATTACAACGAAATGAAGGCGATATTATCAGCAAAGAAATCCACAGCAATGAATTTGTTAAAATGGATCTCTCCTTTATCTGAAATCGTAAGCATTCCTGAAAGTCCTTCCTCCAGTTAGAAGGAAAAACTTAAAATTTATATAGAGTTGGTTTGATCTGTACCAGCAGTACTAGTTTGTGGGCAGATGCCCAGGGCGGCGTCTTCTGTAGGGTGGCAGGAGCTGCAGTTGTTGGTAAATCTGCAGCCCATCTCTTAATTGAAAAGAAATTATTTAAGAAAAGTTATAACAGTTGTAAATCTCATGTTTTGTTTTGAAATCTGTGAAAAAGCTTATTCACATGTGATTTTAATGTCACTCATTTAATAAAATCGCCACAATTGCAAAATTCTGCTTTTTCAACATTAGTAGAATATAATCATTTATATCTGTCAGTCACGTATAAAATAATTGTACATTCAAGGATGAAAACGTGAGGTTAAATGTTTGCAGGTTATGATCATGAAATCTTATCTTCTACCTGCTCCTTTTCTAATAAATCTAAAATTACATGTCAATGGGCATCATTATTCGTCTTTATTTTTTATTTTCTGTTCAAAATGAATAAATAAATCAATAAAAAGATCTTGAGCCATAGAAATGTGATGGAACATGGTAAAAACGTAATCAGGTAACTGAGCAGCTTTGTGTGAAACACAATAAGAAACAGTTTTATTGCATCTTATGATGAATTTTAAAAACGGAGCCACTGTGAGACATTGGGTCTCTGAGCTCCCTTCAGTCTCTAAATGTTGCGTAATTCTGTTATTACATCTGTAAACACGTTTCAAAGTCTTTGTGGGATAAAATTAGACGTACCCAGTGAACATCGTTTCAGCTCGAGTTGTTTTCCTCACTCAGACCTCAGGCTCCTTGTTAACCAGCGACTGGAGAAAAAGGGGCAAAAAGTGACTGTTTAAAATAAAGCAAAATCTGATGAAGGAGCAACTACAGTAGTTTTGTTTTTTAAAATGTCTTTTAGGACATAAAAATGTGGAAAATAGCTTTGTAAGCCGTTATCTTTGTAAAAATACAAACTAAGGTGAGAATTTACTGTTTATTTTTAATGCAGATGAATGTTCTTTATGCTTTATTCTGTTATTTTTGTAGAGAAAAGATTCATTTAAAGATAACAGCGACACAACAAAACAGATCTGCAATAACGCTGCAGTGCTCTTCTGCTGCAGAGCATGAATACCATTAATGTTTTATACTGTCCTTCTTTCTGTCTAATTTTAACTCTGAACCTGTTTTTCCTTTTTAAGACACTTCCAGCATCAATCTCACAGTTTTAAATGGTTGCAGAAATAGTAGTGAGATCATCTTCTCGACTCAAGATAAGTGAATGAAAAGTACAGAAGCTTTGTGGATGCTGCGATTTAAAACAAAAGAGTAGTCATCCAACTGAATTTATTCATAAATGCATGCTCTATTAGTAAATCAAATATCTTAAGTGTCTAGAGAAACATGCTGGTCATGGAAGAACGAAGTCAATTGATGTCCCAAGTGGCACAGAATATGAAAAGTGACTGAGAAGTCTGGTGGTTATGCTGCAACTAAACGCGTATTGTACAATGAGAAATACCAAAGATCAGATCAAAACATTAAATGTTACCAACTGGATATTGACTTGTGCTTTTGTATTGGTTATATACAGTATATGGAGTGTACAGTGGTTTTCTGTTTAAGGGTTTTAACTGTACTTGCATCAGTAGCTGTTTCCATCCAAACATCTTGTGAATTTTGAGCAAATTTTTAAAATATCTCCAAAAAAATGCAAGTTGTTTCCATTTACTGCTTTAGAGCAAATCATCCAGGCTATGAAAAACATAATTTCATCAGATTTTGACGTTACTTGTGGCTGTAATAAACAGGAAATAAAGGACGTAAACTAGCACGGACAGATGTGACACATTTCTCAAAGTTTCGTGGCCCCGTCATGGCAGAATTGATAAAAGCCTATTTGTTAAAAAACTGTATGGATAAAATTTAAGGGTGTTTTCACAACTGAACTGGGTTCAATTGGGGACCAAAATTGCAACTGCAACAGTCAAACCAACCAAACCCTTTGAGCAACCTGTTTCCCTCCTCGCCTGTGGGGGCGCTGCATCAAGAATCACTGAAGGAAACAACATGAAAACCTCTGAAGAAGACAATGAGCACAACTTCCTTCTTCATAAAAATGGAGTGGCGTCAACTTTTAGCAGTTGGATGATTTCTCTTTTATTTTTGGTAAAAGACAATGAGCCATTTCTCCCCCTAGCCCTAGGCTAACGCTAGCATTTGTTTGGTTGTATTTACCCAGAATGCCTAGCGCTGTAGTTAACTTCCTGCTTTTGGAGCGTTCTCCGACCCGCTCGGCGTTCACGTACGCATTGAAAACTCACCAGAGTTCACTTCAACCGAGACCAAGATTTTTAAGAGAACCAGAGTTTGTATTCACTCCTCTGCAAACGAACCGAAGACAAACGGACTGGAGTTTGATTAAACTGAGCTAAACATGGCTGGTGCAAGCACACTCTTAATTTCTATATTACCACAAGATTGTTTTATATTTCAAAAGTAGAGTTTTATTTTCTGTTGTACAAGGAGCCAATGAAGCTAAATCAGGATAAATATGTTGTCTCTCTCGGCTTTTCATCAGATCTCTTCTTGCAGCGTTTTGGATCAGCTGAAGATTTTAATTGCATTTTATGGATTTTCTGATAGTAAATAATTACAGTAGTCTATTTGCCTTGTAGGAGTAAATGCATGAACTGGTTTTCCACTTTCACTCCTGGATAAAACCGACTCCTTAGGACTCAAAAGTTAGGGAGGATAAATTCTGCGCCCCAAAATTCAAATTCTCAGTACCCGCTAACAGAGCTGGTACTGAAACGTCTGACAGTATTTCCAACTTGTAAAAAAAAAATTTAATAAAACATTTTGTTTTAAAGATTTAAAAATAATGCTTACTTTTGGTTTCCTTCATTTAAAAAAAAAAAAAAATCCACAAAGCAACTCAGCCCACAGATCCTGTTGAGACAAAATGATGCACTTTTAAACAATGAAACGGCCTCATGCTGTTCGCATCAATCATGTTAGATGAAAGGAGAAATTTCCCCACATCAGACTGACTGCTCTGCTTAAAAAGTCTGCACTGAGGCCAGAGATCAAAAAAATAAAACGCTCTTTGAAACTCATAAATCTTCCTGGGAACAATGCAGCTGTTTGTGGCCTCACAAAGACCTTCGTAATGGTCTTTGTGTTGCTGGTTTGAAGGTTAGTTTCCAGCCACAGGGTTAAGATCACACGTTCACTCTGCGCACTTCTCATACTCCAGTCAAGGATTATTATTACCCAGATTTACTCGACCTGCTGTGAGAGCCATCCTGAAGACACAGGCGCTAGCTAGCTAACGCTCCTATGTGTGCAACGCGGCAGCACAAAGACATGAGACCATGTAAATTTATTAATAGGATTTACATTATCTTCAAATGGAAACGTAGATATATTAGGGCCAGGCCTAGAAAATATAAATAAAATAAAATGGTGCGAATTAAGTCAATATATTTTAAGAATATTTATGAGAATAAAGTTTCAAAAGTCAAAAATGTTTTACTTTTCACATGCAGAAATTTTCAAGCTTTTTCTAGAAAATTTCTGAGATTTTCTGGTGAAAATTTACTCCTTTTTTTTTTCTCTCCGATCCACAGCAGCCCTAAATCACTGATGACCCTAAAACGTTCTCCTACGAAGTCTGTAAGGCAGAGTAGAAAGAGTTTGTTTCTGGCTGCATCGACTGAGGCAAAATTCAAGGCTTTCTTTCTACAGTTTTTATTCCTACAAGCAAAACTTGTACAAAACAGCCTGATGCAAGACAGAAAATATGGATCCTCCTCGTTGTTGACACATCAGGTTGCAAATTTCATTGTTATTAATAACTGAATGTCTGGATATGTGCATCACATTGTACAGCAGAGTACTCAGCTTTCAGGGAAGAGTTGAAGTTTTCAGCAGAGTAGTTTTACCTGCCAGGATTTGAAATCTCAGTACGCTTTGTTGTGACATGCTGAAATCTGTTCACAATGGGTTTCAGGGATATGGCCACAAAAACTGTGGCCCTGTTTAAGACACCAATTAAGCTGCTCTGTAAAAGACTGCTTCCAGTGACAGCTCCGTCTACTTCCCAGCTCTCCAACTCCCCGAGCTGCCTCAACGTCTCATAAACCAGGTAGTGTTGGGAAAAAGACATTTGTGGTGCAGCAGAGGAGGTATTGTTAAATTTGCTAGAGCTACGTTCATATTTCATGATTAATCAAGTTTTTGATGGCAATTCCTGTCTACTCCAAACAAATTGGATAGAAACATTGCATGTTATTGTTTAAAATCAGGAAATTTTGCGCAATTTCAGGTTTGATGTTTATTTTATGATTATTAATAAATGATTGTAGGGTAGATTAGCTCCCATTGATGTCACCTAATCTTGACATTGCAGTTGTTGAATTGCTAATAATGGCTAATTTAAACATCTGCTGTAATGGTGAACTGTCAGAGTTGGTGTGTGGGTCACCTGTTTCATTTTGCAACGGAACCAAAACACACCAAATTCCACTCTTTTGTCTTTGGTAAAAGACCAGAAGCCATTTCTCCTGCTAGCAATAAGCTCATGCATTTGTTTTGGTTGTATTTACCCAGAATGCCCTGCGCTGTAGTCTCTTTCCTGCTTTTGAAGCAGTCTCTTGTCCACTTGGTGTTCACATACCGATTCGAGCCAAACCAGAGTTCACTTCAACCGAACCAAGATCGAGGTTTGTAGGTGGGCCAGAGTTCACTTAAACCACTCCAACAGATCGAGCCCACAAGGTTACAATCTCCCCACGCCCATCTCTAAACGTCTGTCTCATGAATCTTTGATGGGCCAATATGAAACCAGATTCCACTTGGTCTGAATGAAAAGCAACTCCATCAGCAGAGCAATACGATTGGATAATCAGAAGTACCCGGCTTCTAGGCAAACGCCGCTGGAAGCGAACAGACTGACACCTTGCAACAAGATGAAGGACGAGGGTGCAGAAGGTGTGTACGGCGCGGTACGGCGGTGCTGCTGGGGGAGAGATAAGGCCTCGGGGAGAGGAAGAAGATGGAGCCAGATGTGGGGCAAAGAGGAATGTCAGGAAAAATAGACGGGGAAACTCTAAAAAAGACAGTGAAGGTGTGTCGAGTCAGACAAGAAGAAAGCGGTGGCACGGTGGAAGTTCAGATAGTCATCCACCTGTTTGAAGAATTTTTAGAGGATAATGAAGACGCTCTCCTCTCCTGAATACTGATTAGGACGGAAAGCTGAGGATATTCTCCCCCCCCAACGTTTGCCTGTCTGTTACTATTAATGGAAAGCCTGCCTTGCTCCCAATATGGCTACGGTTCAATGGGCTGCACCACCTTATCTGATGTAATTTTTATGAGTCTGTCTTGAATCCCCTTATTGCCGACCTCACGCTGTCTCTCCTACAAGGATGTTAATGGGAACTTGATGTGCTTGTTAGCAAATAAAAGCTGGTGCTGGCAAGCTGTCAGTTAAGTCTGTTTCCATGTACTTCTGTTGTTGTCGACCAACGCGGGACAGCGCCGCTTGTCGAACGTCCCCAAAGCCAGAAACAGTAGCACAGCGCCTGTCAGGCACACCCTTCGTTTTCCTTCTTCAGTATCTCCTTCCTCCAGTCAGAACATGACCCGTGAAAAAACAGATGGCTGAAAGGAGTTTGGGGAGAAATAAGTTACAAGGACGTTGTTTATGAATTTCTGGGCTGAGGGGAACAAAATGCCAGGGGGATCTTACATCACAGCGATGTGTGTGGGAGGAGACGATGGCTGCTCCCTCAGCACACAACATCTGTTGGGTTGGTGTGTTCGAGTCGACAGCCTCAGGTGCGTCACAGAACAGAACCTATTTCTCAAACTGTCCGACGGGCCTGTCTTTTATTTTACAGTGTAATCTTGTGTAGAACATTTTCCCTTCCTGTCTTTAATGTTCGGTTCAAAGACACAACAGGAACATTTAAATTCAGACTTTAGATCTGTTTTTGTTCTGCAAACGGGCTTCTATTGTTTTAAAGGTGATCTATTATGCTTCCTTGACCAGGTTAGAATCAGTCTTTGGCCGATACAAAGCATGTTCATTACATTTTTTAAAATAATGAGATTTTAGCTGTTTTAGGTCATCTTGTCAATTTAAATCCAAATAAGCTGCTGCTGGCCACACCCCCCAAATCATCATGAAAATGGCTGCAAACAGAGGGACAACTATACAATGGTACATCTTTGAAAAGTATTAGTAGAGACCAAAATACAAGTGAAATCCCAAGAGGTGTATTACGAGGTAAAGTTTGAATTAAAGAAATCCAAAACATGCTTTTAAAACTGGAAGGAATGGACAGGGAACAACGGAGACCGGACGACATGAAGGAAACAGAAACAACGGATTATAACGAGAGAGAGAGAAAACGAGCAGGGGAGTGAGAAACCAAATCTGTGGCAAAAAACTAAAATCAGGAATTTAATAACAAACTATAACTAAGAGGAGACAGAATTAAGGTAAAAACAGAAACAAGGTCAGTCTAAACAAAAGAAGAATAAGCCAAACAGAACAAATGAACAGAACTGAAACCAAAACAACCCAGGATCCTCCCACCACCCCATAACCCTCGATACCAGACACTGCTGAAGTCCAAAAAGACCCAAAAGCAAACCAAGCTGGGCAGGTGGATGGAGCCTAGGAAAATAAAACAAAAACTAAAGGTCTGAATAAGTTTATATGGGTCACAGGGAGGTCACCAGACAACGAAGGAGCCCGGAGTCTGGTCGCCAGTGACGGAGAAACCTTGGAGGGAAAGTGCAGAAACCTTGGTGCCTGGCGACAAAGGAGTAGGAATGTTGGTGGCTGTTGATGAAGGAGCAGGAACCTGCGCAGAGGTCAATGATGGAGTTACCGGCCTTCGTTAGTTACGCCTGTAACGAAGGCATAAAGATCGTAAAAAAAACTTAAGGTTTTCAAAAATAATGCAGCTTTATGACCAGCAGTAGCATGAATGTACTGATTTGTTGCCATTTGGTGGCATGTCATACTTTATGTTTAACCGTAATTAGTGTCTCAGCTTTGCATGTTAGCTTGCCAACTCTGGCTAATTGGTGTCAAACTAAGACAGCGGGTTGGAGAGCCACAGCTTTTTGCAGATTTCTGCATATAGAAGAATGAAATACATGGAAATAAATGTTTTATATGCATCAAATTATGTTGCAATGTTTATGAAGACTCGTAAAGTAAAATCGCCCACTCTTTGGTTCTTTATTCAGACATTTTGATGTCAAATCGCTCTTTGGCAGGGTAATGATTTGTTGATTCCACAGTACTTCAGTCCACAGCCAGAAACATTGATGAAATTCTACATTTAGACTTCATTTATCAACCAGATTTTACTTAATTAGGACATTATGCATCATCTGTGATTTACTCTCCCTGCTGCACTGATCAACCAGCAGCATTTCTGTATCAACCAGCAGCATTTACTAAAGGTGCAAATCAATAAAGCTGTTTTTATCTGTAACTTTTTGGCGAGGCTTAATTTTCTAAGGGTGAATTCACAGCAGCTCTGTTTAGTTCACTTTAATCAAACTCCAGTTTGTTACTCTAGAAAGTTCAGTTTGTCTGAGAAGGTCCAATGCGGGCCAAAAAAATGAACTTTGACCCTAAAAGCCTCGGTCTCTGTTCGGTTGAAGTGAACTCTGACTCGGTTCGAATGCAGTGTGAACATTAAGCGGACCAAAGACCGCTCCAAAAGCAGAAAGCTAACCAAAGTTCAGGGCATTCTGGGTAATATGTTACTCTCTGCTCTGCAGGTTATTGGAGCTGTCGTGCCGGTTACCATGGCAACAAGTCTGCGTATAGATAAAGCCAACATAGAGAGCGAGAAAAGGCAGAATTGAAATTATTTAAAGTTGTTTTACACTTTATCCGCGTTGCTTTCTCTTTGCTGCGGCGCGCTGCAGCCGCTGTCATTTTTAAACCTTCAATAAACGACAAAAATTGGACTGATTGCCTCGTTTGTTTGTAAAACGTGGCGATTTTCATAACAATCATCAAATAGGATGAAAGATTTCAGAAAATATTGGAGCTATGTTTTGATTTTAAAAGCAGCCATTTTGTAAAATTTAATTGTTGACCAATATAAAAGAGAAATTTGCTTTGTCCTCTCTTGCGTCTTGACAGAAACTGTACTGTTTATAGATTTATATATATACATATTTTACACCTCAAACATCAGCCATTTTCTCAGCTTTAATTTAAACCAAATTGTATAGAAATCAGGTAAGTAAAAAGGGCGCTACGACCAGTTTTGTGATTCCTGCTCATCCCACATTGGAACAGTCTGGCTTTGTGGACACGACTCAGTGACTCGCAGTAATGGCCGCCTGCAGAGGCAACGCTAGCGTTAGCGGCTAATAGACGATATCCAACCGCTAATGATTGAAGGATTTCTACCACTACTCCATTTTTGTTTTTATTTTGTGAATTAGGAAGTTTTGTCTTCTTCAGGGGGTTTTGTGTCGTTTCCTTCAGTAGCTCTTGGTACAGCGCCCCCACAGGCAAGGAGGGGAACAGGTTTTTGGATTAGTGCAGTGTGAAACAAACCACAGCAGCTGAAAATGTAACAATTGTTGTAATTTTGGTCTCTAATCGATCCAAATCTATCAGACTATGAGGCGTGAAGACGTCCCACGTCTACATGAACACTCTTTAATTATTTTCAGCTTTTCTTTTGGGTTCTAAACATTTTAGTATGATTTTTGTATCACATTATCTTTGTTTTCTTGGTGTATTTTCCTGTTTATGTAACAAACTGAAGTTGCGTCGGGGTGTTCTGCCCTTCGTAATGCTGTAGTTGTTTGCACAAAGTGAGAATCAAATTTATTATGCATTGGCTGCTTTTTGTTGCAAGACAAAGGAAGAATATCTGACCCATCTCACAGTAATGGGAAACATTACGTAAGCTGGCAGAACAGCAAACAACACTCTAAATGCAAGTTAAAAAGGCTTTTTGTTGCAGGGCTGCCAGGGTTTAATTAGCACAGATGCATCACATTCAGATGGAGGAAGTGTTTCCTGTGACTTTGTCATGTTTTATTAATATCAAAATGCACATTTGCAGTACCGCTGTGGACAAAAGCATTGTCATCCTGTTTGCTACATTGGAGCTGAAAAACACACAGTGTGACTGGGGTTATAAAAAGACTTAGACTTTAAATTAATTAATACAATAAACTGGATCTTCATATTTAAAACTATGAGGAGTTGTTTGTAAAGATACACAGTCCAAACAATAACAGAAATTATTTTGGTTATTCAGCTTACAGTAAGAAAAAAATAGGATTCTTTTTTTCAAAGTAATATTATCACCATTTTATTCACCAACTAAATATTTAATTAGTAAGCTAAATATTTAGTTGATAAGCACATATTTAGCTCAAAAGTTAGCAATTAGTTTGTAAGATAAATGTTTAGTTTACCAAATAAATATTTAGCTCTGAGCTAGCAGTTTAAAGCTAAATATTGAGCTAGCAACTTAAATATTTTGCTAGCAAACTAATTTGTATTTCCAAACTAAATAACTGAGGTTATTGCTGTTAATGTTTTACTATGTAACTTTACAAATGCAACTCGATAAAAAACAAGATTTCACCAATAAAATCTTTCGATAATGGAAGTTCAAGTCATATTCTGTCCATTATAATAGGTAAGGATCTTATCCCCTACTCCAACATCCATGTTTTGATTTCTAACCATAAAACCAGAGATTTAAAGTGAAGCAGCAAAATCAAACAAGGCAGCAATGCAATTCATAATATTACTTTGAAATCCTGTCTGTGAATTGAATTATCCCAACCTTCTGTTCACATTAATTTTGGGGAAAATAATGGAAAGTTTCTCTTTCTCCCTCTTGACAATCCCTTCTGACAGCGTTGGGAGTCAGAGAGAGTGACGGAGCTGGAGTTGAAGAGACTTTTAGCAGAGTGATCTCACCTGTCCGGAGGCTCCATATAAATATAAAACCTTCCCTCTGCTGTCAGCGGTGACAGAAACTGCAGGCGGATGACTTTTCATCTGACGGCTCAAACTGACTTTTGTTTTGATTCTGTAGGTGGAATTAAATGTGCCAGAGCAAAACACAAAGTCCAGTGAGATTCAAGTCAACTGGCTCTCCAGAAAGGCTTTTCAGTAGTTTTGTATAATTTACATAGATTTATATTGATTATCAGCTAATTGCAACAATTTTAAGCAAAGTAATTGGAGGTTTTCTTTTGTGTGCCACTGCAGTACATCTTTACTGATGTTTTATTTGTATTTCAAAGGCTGAAATTGTCATGTTTGAAGTAACTCATTGCAGCTTTTCAAACTATAAATAAACATTAAATCTGGTTTAAAACAGGCTGAACCATCTACTGATCAGATTACGTTATTTGTACTTTAATGCAAAGTCCACTTTTTTAGCCCTATATATATATATATATATATATATATACATACTGTGTATATATATACAGTACAGACCAAAAGTTTGGACACACCTTTTAATTCAATGAGTTTCCTTTATTTTCATGACTATTCACATTGTAGATTCACGCTGAAGGCATCAAAACTATGAATAGCACATGTGGAAATATGCACTAAACAAAACAGTGTAAAACAACTGAAAATACCCCTTATATTCTAGTTTCTTCAAAGTAGCAACCTTTTGCTGTGATTACTGCTTTGCACACACTCTGCATTTTCTTGATGAGCTTCAAGAGGTAGTCACCTGAAATGGTTTTCACTTCATAGGTCAACCTGCCCTGTCAGGTTAATAAGTGGGATTTATTGCCTTATAAATAGTCATGAAAATAAAGAAAACCCATTTTAATTAGAAGGTGTGTCCAAACTTTTGGTCTGTACTGTATATTTGTACTTTGAGTCTCGAAGAGAGCAGAAAAGTCGAATTTAGTATTTCCCATTGATGGAAAAATCTCTTTATGTTCTGTTTGGGTTGTATTTTTCAGTGTGTTGAATTTTCTCTATTCCTTGTTACAGACTTCCATTTAGCTAATTTTGTAAATTTTTTATGTTTTTGCAGCAATTTGAGGATTTCAAGTTTATAATGTAAAAAAATTGTTACGCTCTCCCATAGCATCAGGAGCTCTTCAAAGTGGATGGTCACATTTTATTTTATTTTTCGCACAAAGAGGAAAGTCCTCTTTGTGCAAAGTACTTACAGGACGAGAGCTTTAGCGACCATCAGTAGCATAAAGATAGATTTTCTAAAAATCTGTCTTATTTGAGAGATAGTTTCTTCTCTCCATGGAAACGACAAACCCAGTAAGCTGGTAATAACACTAAAATGTCAACAAACTTTAATTTAGACATGAATTTATTGTTAATTGGTCTCTCTAAATTCTCTAGGTGTGAGTGTGTGTCCTGTCTGTCTCTGTGTTGCCCTGCGACAGACTGGCGACCTGTCCAGGTGACCCCGCCTCTCGCCCAGAATGTAGCTGGAGTGGCACCAGCAACCCTCCCACTAGGGACAAGAGGTTAGAAAATGGATGGATGGATGAATTTATTGTGTTGCTATCAGTAGCAGTAGTACCTTCTGCTAACGTTAGCGCTGTGTGCTAGCTCGTAGCTCCTTGAGGACATAACCATACTGCTTGTTTTAAATAGTATAATTCCACAAACAGTTTGGCGTTGGTTTTGCTGCTTTTGTCTCAGGGAATACATAATCTGAATGTAGTCGGTGTCGTTTCTGGTAGCTAGCATTAGCTAATTCATTAGCTACATTTAGGCCTTGTTTATGTTCATTCATGTTGCATTTTCTGGATCAAACATGTAAAACTGGATGGACAAGTCTTCCTTTGTTTACTTCTTTTAAACTAATGTGAGTAAAAGGTTTCTGCGCCGCTAGCTAATCATATCTCTGCAATCAAACTACAAAAATGGCACCCAACTTTAACGCACGTCAAAGCAGAGCTAAAATATGGGCACATGTTGCTGCAGTATGAGGAATTCAGACCAAACATTGCAGTTCAGTTCTGTATAGAACAAAACTGAATGATTTACATGTGAAAAAAAAGGATTTAAAAACATAATATGTTCACTTTAAAGCTTCCTGCATCTCCTTTTGGTTGAATCTTCAGCTGGAGGTTTGTGTCTTTACTGAACCTGTAATTACAGAGTGCAGCCTGCCTGAGGTTTTTTAATCTTTTAATTCATTTGGTCTTTGTATGGCAGTGGGAATCATAAGATGCTACTTCAAAGTGGCTCACTATCAAATAATCTCAGTCATGATTACGCATCAAAGTCTCACATTAAGATGATGGAAGAGGAGGCTGATGTAACAAAAGACTTCAGGCTCAAACTACCATCAGTTAACATTTTAGTTTGAAGAGGCTTTTTTATCCAAGATAACAAAATGTGCATTACTTCAGATGAAAGAGTCGCGTTTTATTTAAAAATTAGTTTCAGAACAACAAAAAAAAGGTTACAAAACTGGTTGCTGAAGTATTTATTTTAGTTTGGATAAGAAGTTTACATACTTTGAATTGATTCAGTTCTTTTATTAATTTTATTAAAATGATTTATTATGGGGTCCAGTTTGTTGTTAGCAAGATGGCTAAGGGTATGAGTGTAAAATTCAGGTCAACAGTTTACGTCTGCTCAATGAAAATGATATAAACACAAGTTTCCCTTAAAGGAGAAGGTACGAGTTGCAGGTGACCACCCTGGGCATGCAGGTATGTAGCCTGTCCAAAGCTAACATTAGCATATCCGTGCTAACGGCCAGCAAAGAGAGAAGGCAATCCAGTGGCTTAGTAAACTCCCATTTGAAAATTAGCTTCACAACAAAAATAATGTTGCAAACTGGCTGCAGAAGAATTTATTTTAGTTAGAATAAGAAGTTTAAATACTTTGAAGTCAGAAATGCAACATTGATTCAGTGCTTTTAATAATTTTATTTAAATGATTTATTATGGCTATGCTAAAGAGCGTATTATTGCTAGCAAGATGGCTAAGTGTATGTGAGTGTAAAATTCAAGTCAAAAGTTTATATCTTCAGAAACTAACTAAGTAGGTTGGTTGTGTGTCTGTATGATCATAAATAATGTTTGGAAGCTGCTTCTGTTGCTTTACAACAGTAATATCCCACTCCAACACTGGGATGGATCGATTAGCAGTTCAGCTTTGCTCAGACCAACTGCTACCAGTGGGTGTGTGTGTGTGTGTGTGTGTGTATGGTGGGGGTGTTGGTGTGAGTGTGTGTGTGGTGGGGGTGTGCCGGGGTGGGTGGGTGTGTGTGTGTGTGTGTGTGTAGTAACTTCTCTGGGCAGTAAAAGTTAAACAGTCTAGTCATCAACTTTGCAGCTTTTTCACTCTATAATATTCAGCATAACAGAAGTCGGCTTTGAGTTTCTCCTCTGTGAATGTTGGCCAAAAAAGTCAACTGGCAGCAATAAGCAATTATATAACATCAGTGTGTTCAAATAATCAATTAAATACAATGTTAATAAATAATTTTCCACTAACTAATGTGATGTAGAAAGAGAAAACTAAAAAGTAATAAGAATGTCATTAAAAGTCACTAAAATAACAAACTAGCCCAATAAAAGTCCGGCTAAGCTAGCTTAAAGCTGACCATATTCGGCTCTGTCACCTCTGGTTTCCAATCTGGCTCTAGGAGATTTAAACTACCAAAAAAAGACGATTACACACCCAGTGGTAGCTACTTCATTGTAGCAGGAGGCTATCTCCGTTCTGAGGCTAGCTACTGATATGATTAATGATTAACTAGCAATTCTAACTGAGCGTTAAACATGAAGGAGACTACTTAGTTGTGTTGCTAATGCTAGCGGATCCTTGCTAACAGCCAGCAAAAGAAGAAGCAATACATAGAGACCAGCCTAAGTAGGCTAGTTTTATCCAATCCAAAGCTAAAGCTAGCATATCTGTGCTAATGACCAGTAAAGAGAAAAGGCAATCCAGTGGTTCAATAAATTACCATTATAACAAGCTAAATAACCAAATTTATTGCTTTTTATTTTGACTGTGTAACTTTACAAAGGTGAAATAGAAGCAGATCATTTGTGATTATTTACAGTCTATAAATAAATGTTCTCACAATAATTCATGATAACTTAAGAAGAAAGTAACATTTTCTTCTAGGCTGATCTCAACCTTAAGCCACAACATCAGTAATGAGCTACACTGCTCAGGCTAACAATAACTCAGACATGTGTTAAATGCTGACTTCACTTCACCTTCATCACTGACACTCATTAATTACCAACTACAAAACAATATTTGATGCCAAATGCTATGCCAATCAACACTTCGAGTGATGCCAGCTGCCTTGACAATCTGCAGCCGTCGGGATTCTTGCCGTTTACTTTTCTTCTTTCATGGTGAAAAACATGAAAGTCAGCAGAGAAGTTCTTCTGTTCCTGTGATTTTTAAGATATTTATCTCATCTCCTTTAGATGTGGACAGGATAGCTGAGGGCTAACCTCCATCTACTCTGAAAAATGGGTTTTAGGATTTTTCTCCCCGTTTTTATAAAAGATGTTGTCAAATCCATGGTTAGAGAATGGTGTTGGTAGCTTTAATGGGGGAATGCCCAAGTTAGCATGAGGGAAATGTAATCTCTTTTATACAATATTAGAAATACATTAAAAGATGAAAATAAAAAATAATTAAATTCCTTTTTGGGGGCAGTATTATATAAAAAAAACTTTTTTGCTTTCCATCATGTTATATTGTTTTTCTGTCATCAAAAACAAATCAGGAGTGTTGCTTTGATTCTGTAATCCTCTAATCTCCATGGCAACCATTTAGCTGTAAAACACCCAGGTGGACCTAGCCCCGCCTTCAAGGTGTTGCTCCTCCCCCACTCAGCTCCTTCAGACTAGCCAGCAGCAATTAGCAAGCACCTGCTGAGCTCATAATAGGAGCTACTTCAATAACGTTAAAAACACTTTAAACGCTTAACAGAGGAGCCATGTTGGAATGACTTCCTGGAGGCGGAGCTTCAGAAAGAGCAGGAGCTTCTTAAAGAGACAGAGACCCAATTTCAAGGCGTTGAATCAGTAAATAAGATATGTACTAAGTTTTTATAACAACTGAAGGTAACGTAAATACTAGATTATTGAAAATGTGCTTGGAAATACATAATATTGGCTCTTTTAAATTCAAAAGTTAACATTTAATTGACTAAAATGCAACAAAGTAGGATTGTATATTTGACCATTGCAGGGCTGATGTGTTGGTTGTTGTTTTTTATTAACCAGCTAATAACTCGATAGCAAAAGGTGATTAATCTGAGATTATCTTTACAAAATGTAAACCAGGTGAAGGTAAATCTGTTACTTGGGGAGTTCTGGGTAGAGCATATTTACAGAAAAAAAGTTTTAATTATCTCAATATTAAACATTTTTAATGGGGTTTTTGTATATTTTTGGCTTAGTTGCAACTTTTTCACCAAATGGCCTTTTTATTGATTACTAAATTAGTAAATCCTGCCTCCTTTGGTCCTTTTCACAGCTGAACTGCAGCATCATGTCGCAGTTCTTTAAATTAAAATGATTTTTCAGTAAGTTGGTGATTATTTTTCCGGTTTCTCAATGAAAGTTGAATATTTTGGTTACTGGAACATATTTGTGTTTATCTGTCTAAGTTGTACAGAATAAAACAGTCGAATGAGCATCCATATTTTATAGCCTGGAGGTACAGAAACAATCAATCCAGAGGGAAGTGATGGATCTAGGTGTTGTTCTTTATGGAAATTGCCTTGAAGCCCCAGACAGAGCAGAAGTCCCAGCGGCCCAGCCCAGGCTCTCTGTGTTAAAGGCCTGCAATTAAAAAAACAACAATGGAAGGCTTCCTCTGCTGCCTCTGGAGAGCTGATTTCACATTCATGTCCATTATGCATGAATGTCAGTGGATGCAGTGAATCAATGCAAAACAGGCTGAAAACTCCTGAATGCCACATCATGCTGCTGCAACAAGTCGGTTTGGAAAAGATGAAGAAAGGTTGATGTTTTCTGACTGCAGAAGAACTTCGTTTATTTCACTGGGTTTTGTTCATAACTCTTAGAGATGCAAACAATTCATCAAACTAAAGTTAATTACCAATTAATGGTTTGTTAGATTGAAATCAACAGAGTTGGGTAACTACTTTTATTTGAGTCACTATTTCTAAATTAACGTTTAGAAATATTTTTACTTTTACTTTTACTACATTTCTGTGTCCTCTACCCACTGTGAGTAACTTCAGCGAATGAATAACAAACCTGTTTTAACCAAACATCCACCAGACACAGACACACACCTGCAGTTTTTGTTAAAGTTTTATAAGTTTTACATTGAAAGAAACGGATTTGGAAAAAAAATTCTCTGGCCTGATTTTGTTATGTTTCACATATTTTATTCTGTTTATTCATTTCTCAACTCAGGAACCTAAATGGTTCCTGAGTTGAGATTAATCTTAGAAATCTTAGAAATTCTAAGATTAATCTTAGAAATTTTCTTGAAAAAACAAGAAAAGTTCTGAGTTTTGAAAATCTAATATTTTCAACTTGGAAAATTTCTTTTTTTTTTTCTTTTACAAAAAACGTTTTAGAAATTGAAAATGTCCAACTTTTGAAACTCAGAAATTTACATGTTTTTTCTATATAACCAATCAATGAATAGGTTTATTCACTCAACACATTACATCACCAATGTACAAAACTTCATCTACATGAAGGAGCAGGAAGAAGAAAAGCCTTATAAAACCTGCCCCTTTCTTAATAATTACAAAATAAATGTTTCTGTTTTCATGACTTCATATATAAAGTTGAGAATATTAGTTGCAAACAATAAATCATTCTCCTCATTGCTGAAGCCGTTAAAAGTCGCTGTAAGTGTCTTGTCAAAAAGCTAGCTGGGAAAGCAACGGGTGACGTGTGAACGCACCAATGCCTCACTGTCTCCGGATCCTCTGTGAATTTTCTTCTGTATCTTCAAAAGTGGAGTTTCTGTTCCAGAGCGAAGAGGAGAGAAGGATGAGCTGCAGGGTGGAGCAGCAGAGGAGATAGCCGCCAGCGGCTAGCTGCCGGCGCTGGGGGATTTCTCTACAAAGAGCATCGCGGCCCTCCAGCTGCAGCGCATCTGCAGCCATGTTTTCTGCTTCAGATTTCTGCTTCTCCTCCTCTATGTATGTGTGTGTGTGTGTAGTTGTGTGTGTGTATGTGTGAGTTTCAGACCATAAATGAGGCCAGTGACTGACGCCTCGGCTTGTGGCCCACTTTATGTCCTCTCCTCCAAGACTTCAACCTCCGTCTCACTTTGGTGGACGATGCTGTCCTACTTCCTCGCTCTCACTGGCTGCTGTGCAGTTAAACGTCAGTAACTGCTGCCCACAATCTGATCCAAATACAGGTCATTTATGGTAAACAGAGCAATAAAATCTGATGTTTACTGAACCAGAACCAGCATTCAGCTTCTACGCACCTCAAACAAACCTCCAGAAAACTCCAAAACTGCCGAAACACTGAGTTCCTTTGAATCAAGTCTTGTTTAGAGTTGCTTTGGACCATAATAAATGGAACATTGACCAACAGATCTGATGTGTATTAATGATTTTGATGATTTTAATGATGTTATTGGTTTTACGATCAGTGACTTTTTAATATTCTTATGTTTGTATGATGTAAAGCCTTGTTGCTGAAATATTCTGTACAAATAAATTTGATTGATGTTTGAGAATAATTATGTGGTGCATTGTAGAGAATTGCTCTAGTTGCAACTGACAAACGATCCGATTCTTTTGAACGGTTCTTTATTTTGACTCGAGTCTCAGTGAGAGCTGTTCTGTTTTTCTCATTCTCTGCACACCACAGTAGCTTTTATTACTCTATTTGATTTAAAATTATATTTATTTAATCAGTAAATAAATAAAATACAGGAAAGCTCATGCTAATTGGTTTCTGTTTGTTTTTGTCACCTGTCATGGCGGCAGACGCATGTAGCTCTCTGTGCTAGCTAGATGTCAACGTTTCTTGTTTCTGGTTAATGTTCACAGTGTAGTGTTTACTGTTAATGCTTTGCCATAATTGTTATATTTAATGATGCAAAATACAAATTTTGTTTTTGCCAGAACAATTTTCAGCCTACCTTTTTTCTTGACTGTTAAATTTTTTTGTTTAGTTTCTTTATTACAACTAGCATTAAAATGTTATCAATACGCTCACATTTAAAAACACTACATGGGTATTTTACATTTATATTTTTTTTATAATATATGCATGTTTTTATGTTCAAGACAATTGTTTTTGTTTATGTTAAATACAAATGATTCAAGTTTTTTGTGAATTCCAAACACAAAAGGCGCATTTGGGATAAAATGTCTTGTTTTTAGAAAAAAATATAATTATACTTTAAACAACCTGAACGGCTCTTCAAAGTGAACGGATCTTGAAGATTCAGTTCCCTTCAAGTCCCATCACCAGCTGCAATGTTTATTTATGTTGGCTTCACTTCTCGCGCTCCTCTAGGTGGCGCTACAGTAGTTTATTTATATAGGTTCTAGTAACTTAACGGAAAACCCGAAGTGAGTTAACGGCGGAAAGGAAGTAGTTTTTACTTCAGTTAGACGAAGCAAGCAAGCTAAATTAACCATAAAAACAATTATCACTCGCATTCTTAAACATTGCCCTGCGATGGACCGGTGACCCGTCCAGGCTGATCCCGTCCAGGGTGATCCCGTCCGGGGTGACCCGACCAGGCTGATGCCGTCCGGGGTGACCCGTCCAGGCTGATGCCGTCCGGGGTGACCCGTCCAGGCTGATGCCGTCCAGGCTGATGCCGTCCGGGGTGACCCGTCCAGGGTGATCCCGTCCAGGCTGATGCCGTCCGGGGTGACCCGTCCAGGCTGATCCCGTCCGGGGTGACCCGTCCAGGCTGATCCCGTCCAGGCTGATCCCGTCCGGGGTGACCCGTCCAGGCTGATCCCGTCCAGGCTGATCCCGTCCAGGGTGATCCCGTCCAGGCTGATGCCGTCCGGGGTGACCCGTCCAGGCTGATCCCGTCCGGGGTGACCCGTCCAGGCTGATCCCGTCCAGGCTGATCCCGTCCGGGGTGACCCGTCCAGGCTGATCCCGTCCAGGCTGATGCCGTCCGGGGTGACCCGTCCAGGCTGATCCCGTCCGGGGTGACCCGTCCAGGGTGATCCCGTCCAGGCGGATCCCGCCTCTCGCCCGAAACGTTCCCTGGAGAGGAGGCATCCTCACTCCTCCGGACCCCACTAGGGACGAGGGTGTACAGAAAAAGGATGGATGTATTTTACATTTCCCAACATGGTGAGTTAATTTTAAACGCTGTAAGCTATTAAGAAATGTGTTTTTGTTTTTCATGGGTATTTAGGCAGATTAGCTTTAAGCTAACGAAAATGCTAGTGGTTTTCATGGGTTATTTGGTGCAGTAGCAGCTAATTAGCACAAAGCTAGCTCTTATTTATTGCTGTGTATGGTTTAATGCTGATGTTTTTTATACCAATAAGTAAAATATGTGCTGTTTATTTATCTTAGTTAATTCAAGCATAACGTTAGTGATATATGATCATATGGTTTTACTTAAATGTCTAAATCTTTTGTTTTGTGTTTTGTACAATTCTTAACTATTGCAATTTTGTTTTACTTTGTTTACATTTTAATTGACTTGATCATTTAAATTCACCAGACAATTAATAAATAACGAACAGCTAACTTTTATTTCTTGTGTCTGTTTATATTCAGAATGTAAAGTAGTAGCAGTGTATCCTTTAAAGTTGTTTTTAAAGCTCCATTTTTAAGGATTGTGTGTTTTGCAGTCACATAAAGCTTGACTGGACATAAACGACAGGATTTCATTTTCAGGTCCCATGAATTATGGAAATGGGGAACGGAAACTGAAGGAAGTTGCTGAGCCGAGGTTTTCTGGATGAACTGGATGCACAAAAAATCCAAACAAATCATTGCTGGGTTTTGGCTTCGGAGTGGCCTCTTTAATGCTTGCACCGGGGGTATGAAACACACTACATTGCATGATAAATATTATTTCACGCACAAACTGCAAACAGAGACCTTCTTGTCCTCTAAGGGAGACGATGCAGTCAGCTCCTCCATCTCCATTACAGATTATTTATTGTTTTTACCTCTAACCTCTTCACTGTTCGTTTCTCGTTAATTTAGCCAAAGTCACCCAATGCTAAAAGCTATAATTGTTGTAAAAGGTTTAACATATAATTGTTAATTGCATCAACTGAACTAATTGCAAACCCATTAGCAATTATTACCAGAAGCCATAGAGGCAGCCATCCAGCTGGAAGAGTGTTTCTCTCCTTTACTCTTCCCTGTGAAACATCTGAAAAAAAGGAGAAAACACTGTAAGAAATCATCCGTTTTTAGTTGTTTTTTTTCGCCCGTATGCAAACCACATCTGACTTTTTCACAGCAGTCCAAACTTACCAATCCCCATTTAAATCAAATGCAGATCCTGCAGAAAACCTGGTGATCAACCCGTCCGTCACATAGACTTAACACATTAAAAGTGACTTGGTTCGTTACATTTTTTGAACAAAGTCATTCTTAAATAATTAGATTTTAGTCTGTTTTAGGGCATCTTGTCATTTTAAATCCAAATAAGCTGCTGGCTACGCCCCCAACTCAACATTTCCACTCTCACTTGAAAATAACTGCAAACAGATGCGCAATTGTACAACTGTACATCTTTGAAAAGCAGAAGTGGAGCCTCCTGTACAACCAGGGTGTGGTTTCTGGATGGTAAACCAACAACAAAAGATTGTACAGCGCATAGAGCGGTAAAACCAGCTGACCAAACATGCTGGAGCTCCGTTCAGGTTGCTAGGTGACAGGTTGAACTCGGCAGGGGTTGCTAGGTAACAACGCAGTGCCTACTGATTTGTAATTTTATATTCCGGAGGTTTTTTTTAAACGGCTCATTTTTCAGACTCCTTTTTAAGCACTTGGACTGTTTTTAGAAGCAGTAGAAACCCAAATCAAAGTGAAACATAATGTGGCAAATGTACATTTTGGATATTAGATCCCTTTTAAAGGTTGGTTCTGCTTTGATATGTGACAGGAAGAGAAAAGTGGATATTTAAATGTACATATCTGGGTGCAGCTGAACATTTTTCCCCACATTAGTTGAAGTCAAATATCAGTTAGCAAATTGCTGCGTACATTGTGCTTAAACCTGAAAAACTCTCCTTGACTTTTCAAAACTTTTTTGCACTAACTTAGCTTTTATTTGGCTGATCATCTAACACCCCAAATAATACTGTAACATTTGAAGCTAATCAATAAGATTGATTTTAAAAAATGGGTATAGTGGTGAAAAATTATGGTTTTAAATTCAGTGACTGTCTCGAATCAAATCTTTTGCTGATCTGGTTATTTAAATTCACTCATGATGGCAGTAAACTGATATTTAATCCCTTGTAATGTATTTTTTGATGGTGCCCACTTTTTCTTACAGATAATTTTCAGAAATAAATCCCCTCATAGATCAGGCAAAGCTGACATCTGCGTTACCAAGAATCCCTTTGTTTAATAAACATCAGTTATTTTATGCATTTAAATGCAAAATGTTTGTTTTTGGTTTGAAACTCCATCGTCTTGTCTCCACAGCAGCACAATGTGACATCTCCAAGCCACCGTCAGCTCTTAAAAATGAAGCATTTTTAGTTTGTAATGACATAAAAGAGGAGAAAGCTGTAAAAACATAAAAAGAAAACAAAGAAAAGAAGTATTCTTCTGCCATTATTGTCTGAACCGCTTCTCCGTGTCACTAAACACTCCTTTAAACTCTGATTGCTAAGCTAGAAGCTTCAGTCGGTGCTATTTTCCATTCAGTGATTTGCTTTTAAATTGTCTTTGTCTTGTATTTATTATTACCACGAATCAGAGGGCTTTCTGTATTCATCTGAAAAGCATTTCTTATATATATTCATGTTTTTCACATTTCTTGAATGAGAAATGTGACTAAAGATGCAAGTTGTGCATTAATCTATAAATGATTTAGTAGATCTACATCTAAAATGACACTTATATAATAACTAATAGCATGAAACATGTTGAAATTAATGCTAAAATCTTAAAGTGCTTAAAGTTGAGATGAATTACAGTGATGTATAATTTCCCTGTGGAATCAATAAAGTATTTTTCAATTGAATTGAATTACATGCCAGCTGTTAATATACACTTGCTAGCTAGATAGCTAGCTAGCTTGTTTACACTTGTCATGGGAAAGTGTAAATTTATTGCCAGTCGTCTTCGAAACTGACTCACTTCTGTTACCAACCTGTACGATGTTACAACCATTTTATATAAATATAAAGTGTGCGGGTTTTCTTTTGTACATTTCTGACATGAATCAGGTCTTAAATTTCATTCATTGTGGTCTTTAAAAGGTTTTAAAAGACCTTAAGTTTGAGTTGGTGAAACCTGCAGAAACCTTGTGAGTTAGTATGACCTGGCTAATTAGCAAGGGTAAGGCTAGCTAGCTCTTCTTAGCCATTTGCTCATTTCTTATGCTAAGCTGTACAATGTATTTATTTGGAATTGTCTATGGAGATATAGGTTGTACATTTTACTCATAATCATCTTTAAAGTTCTTAAATTTGAGTTGGTGAAACCTGCAGAAACCCTAAACTTGCATGGTCCAGTTTTAGCAAAGTTAGGGTTAGCTAGATATGAAAGCAGCAAGTTGCCCAAGCTGCCTTACTACAGAGGAAATGTTAATGTATTCCATTATGACCTGCCATCTTTACTTGAAGTCTTGTGTTTAGCTGAATGTAACCTTGTAAATCTAAATAGTTTTTTCTATGTTCTTCTGAAATGTTTTCTTTTCCGCCCAACCTTTTGAAAACTTGTCTATTTTTTAAACAGTAAAGTCTTGTTTTTAACTGCCGAGCTTTGGCCTCTGAGGATTAGCAGGAGCTTTTAAATGTTTTTATAAAGCCTCTGTTCTTGTTGGAGGATGGACTCCATGTGGGTTGGAAATGGCTTTTTTAACCTCTCTCAGCTTGATGGGCATTCAAAAACTCTTTCACTGAGACCCTGCCAATGTTTTAAACTTGAATACATTTGAACCGAGGCACCTGGTTGCCGTGGTAATTAACCTTTTTATTCCCGTAGAAACAGCAACGACTGGTCAGTTGTTGTGGGAATAGTTCCTTACAGATATCAGCTTGTTTTTTATGTAAACATGCTTTGTAGTGATACTCCTCACAGTGATTTATTTCCATTATTTAAAAGAGTTTCTTTAGCAATTTAGTTTTGTATTATTTAGTCCACTTTGATCCAACTCCAGTCCATTTGTGGAGAAAGTTCTGTTTGTTTGGGGAGCTGTGAATGCAAACTCTGGTCCTCCTACAAACCTCGGTCTCTGTTCGGTTGAAGTGAACTCTGGTTCCGTTTGAATGTATATGTAAACGCCAAGCGGACCAAAGACTACTCCAAAAGCAGGAAGTGGACTACAGCGCAGGGCATTCTGGGTAACGGTGCGCTCTGTGACCCGTGGCCTGATTTTGTTCGGTAACAAACCGCAGTTAAATATTGATACAAATTTTGCCCTCCAGCACATTTTGTTGATGCAGAAGGAGAATATTTGTATTTGTGAAATTAAAACATAAATTTCTTTCAATGAAAAATATTAACAAAATGTTTGCTCTTTATAACCAAGGTTTTACAATAAGTAGAAATCCAGAGACTTTTACTGAAAAGCTGACTTTTCTGCGCCCAAATCAGCGTTTTCTTAATTTATTAAACTTGGGTCACTTTCTTTTAAATGTTTGCTACATTTAGCCAAATCTTACTTCTGTGAATAAATTTATTCAATAGAAACTGAAAACTTATATATATATACAGTTCAGACCAAAAGTTTGGACACACCTTCTCATTGAATTCAATGAGAAGGTGTGTCCAAACTTTTGGTCTGTACTGTATATACAGTATATATATATATATATATATACACACACACACAGGCAAATGTGCAAAATCCCATTTAAATGTTGGATGTACAATGAATAACATTCAGGTTGTACATAAATACTTTAGTAGAACTTTTACTCAACAGTTCCGGCCCAAATTATTTGATCCAAATCATACAGTTTAAAGACACCAAATACTGTTCATCTTTTTAAATTTTTGTCTTATTTAACGTCACTAAAAAGCCTCAAAACATTAAATACAAATACTTCCCCTAAAAAATTGACATGAACTGGTTTGATATAGAATTTTTGTTCAGATTGAGGAGTATTTGGTGTAATTTAAGTGTTGAAGTGTTTTGATTTGTGTTGCGTAAATGCTTGTTTTTAAGTAGAAAATGATCTCCAGGCAGATCCAGCTGCATTAACGTGTTAGTATGGAGCAACAGTGAACATTCAGCTGCAGCCGCACCTTCAATGAGCCGCAACACATTTTCCACGCTGGGAAAGTGGAGCTGAAAGAGACGGAAATGTCATCCGTTCAGCATCTAATTGAAAAGGAGAATATTGCTGAAGGCTTTTGTAAAGGAAATTCAATATGGGGTTCTATGACATTTGGAAGAAAATCTTGTCAGGAATGCAAAGAGAAAATGGGAAAAAATAAATTTCACTTCCGTCAGATCGGACTCAGACAGGTCCGCACTCAAGAGGGAGTCTCGGATCGATACTAAAACAGTGAGAACAAGTCGGGGCCGACGCATCGGAGAGCAATAATGAGAGACGAGGAAGAAGTGGGGAAGAGAAAGTGTTGTGGAGGCAAAAACAGCAGCAAAAACAGGACAAAAACCATTTATGTTCCCAGCTTTAACAAGAATACTGTACATTTTATTTGCTCGCATGTCTAAGTAACCCTTCGATGTTCATCTGAGGTCCAGTAGGTTCACGACAGAAACACTCAGATTGTTAGATATTTACTCTAACAAAAGAGGAAGTCAAGGTAGTGGTTAACGTCAGTCCAGCCGCTTCTGCTCCTGTATGTTCAATAAAATATAACAAAAAAACCCTAAAACTACAGAGCACTGAGCAGTTAACAGTTGTAAAATAAAACAGCTAAAATGCAAACATGTACAAAATACAGGAAAACCTTTATATGTGGAAATTTGTCTAAAATAAACGTTAAAATATACGTTACCTGTAACGAAAACACAGAGCTGATCCTGATACAAACCGCAGTTTCAAACGCCAACCGAAAAAAAGGGGGCGGAGCTGACAGTTAGTGGTTGCTATGGTAACCATCAACTGTCAAGAGCAGCTAACAGAACTTAATACACCAATAAATGACTGGAGAAGCAACGTTTTGACTAAACAAAATAAATTTAAAGAATAAATACGCACATTTTGAAAAACTTCACATTTATAATATTGTTATTATAAAACCCTGTTACACATGTAGAAACCCTGCAGTGGGAGAAAATAAAAAATGGCAGATGGTCTGTGAAAAACATTGGCACATTCTCAGAGGAGAGCTTCAGTGCCCTCTTCCCCCCGCTCTCCTGGAAGCATCAGCAGGTTTGGCCTTGAATGGTTATTTGGTCTAATATCTGAGTCCTGTATCTGCTGCTGTGTGCTACTTCTTAGGGTGAACACAGGTTATTAGATTTTGTGGGAGGAGGCACTTTGCTCTCCCAGGAAATTCAGGAGTAAATGGTCAAAACTTTTCCTCCTGTTGTGGTCGCAAAGGTTGGAGTAAAGGGCAAAGCTGGCACAGAGTACAGCAGCTTATTATACTGCAGTGTAGTATAAACTGTTATACAATCCGAGGCGGGTAGAGTACACATAAATTATACTCAAGTAAGAGTAGTTCTACTTCAATATATTTTTACTCAGGTAAAAGCAAAAAGTAGTCATCCAAAGTATTTTGTTAAAAGTTTACTCAAGTACTGAGTAACTGATCAAATTATCAATCATTTAATATTTAAAAATTACACAATCAGATGGACCAAAATATAAAGTTAAGTGGAAATGTTGGTTTTTTACTGACTAAAGTGACCGAAAATAACAAAATCAGGTAAAAAAAAAAAAAAACAACATTTTTCCAAATCAGTTTTGTTCAATTAAAAATTTATGAAACTTAAACAAAATCTGCAGATGTGTGTCTGTCTGTTAAATTTTTGGTTAAAACATGTTTGTTTTTCATTTAGTGGATCCAGAAATTGTACTCAAGTAAGAGTAGCGATACTTCATAATTTATAAATTACTCAAGTAAAGGTAAAAAGTACAACAAACTTAAAATACTCCTAAATCTACATTTCTTCATTTAAGTTACTCTGGTAAATGTAATTGAGTAAATGTAACTAGTTACTACCCAGTCTGACTACAATATAGTAATGACACTTTGCATGTTGTTGTTTACACCCAGAAATTTTGTGCATACGCATATCACTGATGGGTAAATAGGCGATTCTTCAGCTGCCGTAGCAGAACGGCTCCGTTCACTAAATGAAACCTGGAGATGTTGATATTATTAATTCACTGCAGTTCACCACAGCAAAGGGAAACATAACGCAGAAAACCTGCTGAAGAACAACTCAAAACCACTCCAATTCCGTGTTGACTACGCAGACTTGTTGCCATAGCAACTGACTGACAACTCCACTGGCATATGAGTATTCAACACCAAAAAACACGCATTTCCCACACAAAGAACAGAACATTCAGTCTGTTACAGTTTTATGTTTTCAGACTTGATGTTTATTTTGCGATTATTAAGAAGTGATCGTTGTGGTAAATTAGCTACTGCTGCTATTAGCTAAGCTAACTCAGTGGTGGTTGATTAGTTAATTTGCACACCTGCTCTACTGATAACTTGTCAGAGATGATGTGTGTGTCGCTTTTTTTTTTTAAAAACAGATCAGAAAAATACAGAATTCCACAGCACATCTACATGTAAATGTTATCAAAGTCAAGCTAGCATGACAAGCTGATGTACTTCCCTCTCCCTCAATTTTTTTTAATTAAAACTTTTTCTGACCTTGTTACCTTGTTGTCATAGTGTTGACAACTATTTGCAAGGCGCTGTGTCCCTTTTTCTTTTATACAGCATGCATATATTAAAGATTTAGCATGTTATGTTGACAACTTAACAGCTAAAACCAATGCTAGTTATCGTTAGCAAGCAGTTTTTTGCAAGATCTAGTGTGCGTGATGTCTGGCTTCGTCAGCTGTGCATACTGTGCATGTCACCTGCAGAAAGAAAGAATGTATTATTCTAATCATTTAGACTATTTACTAAAAGTCTCAATGTCAGAGGTTTTATTTAAGGTTTTCGCAATTTCATTTTTTATTATTTTGTTAGTTTTAATTAACTAAAATAATCTTGGTCCGGACAAGAAGAACAAATTCATCCAACAGTCTAAGTCATCTTGCAGGAACTTTGAAGCAAAACTGCTTCTCCTCTTACATCCATCTCTGAAATCGAAGTTTGATATCTGTGCAGTTAAATCTGCAGTAAGACGACCGCATGCGGGGTAATCTGCTCATGCATTCAGAGTTGCTTTCAGCTCTTAGTTTCTTCAGAAGACTGGCATAATTCACCAGCATGAATTATGCAGATGAGTTAGCAGAGGGAGCAGGTATGCAGGTGTGAAGTTAGCTCCACACAGCGACTTTAATGTCATTAAAAATGAGAAAATGATTCATGTGAACTCAAGAAACTGTAGGAGGTTAGCAGCATTTTGACAAAAAATCTTAAAACGGAGATTAGAGGAGAATTGCTGAAAACAATCAAAATGTGATCAGTGAGACCGAAACGCATGGAAACCTGTCAAACTTTTATTTATCCACAACCTAACCTCGTTTAACCTCCTTTACGAGGCGCATGGTTGGACGGCGGTGCCGTTCTCCTGGAGGATTTCTGCCTGAATCCTCTTGGCAACGCGTTGAACTGCAGATAAGGAGTTGGCTGCTGGCGTTAGAGCGAACGGTAAACATAAAACCGGGCGAGCAGATTTGGGATTCGGCGTGTAGCATCGTGTTCTGAGAACTCCCCCATCCTCGTGTCTTAGTGCCGTTTCAAAAGGCCTTCCCCTGCAGAATGACTGCGTTTGCATGTAGGTGTGCATGCAGAAATCCAAGCCACGCGTTTGTGTGTTTATTTGTGTGCTAAAATATGCTGGAATATAATCAGTGTGCAGAAATAACCAAACGATCACAAATCCTGAGCGTGAAATACATTTAGAGACAGAAATATCAACTGAAATCCCTCTGCATCTGCTTGCTTATTTAAAATGGAAAAAATCCGCCCACAAACTGGGAACTTCCAGGGCCGTTAAAAGCTTTTTTGGGGCCCTGGGCAGATTTTAATTTGGGCCCCCCAGATGCTTCATCATTCCAAAGCTACTCTGTGTGTTTATGTGTAATTTGTAATTAGCTTGTATCATATCAGTGTTAATATGGCGGTTTGTTTTAACCTGATGAGAGCAGAAGTCTAATATAGATATAGATTTTGAGATGTAGAGTGGTATTTAAGAGTTCCATTTTTATTATTATTTGAAAGTAACATCAGTTGATGCATATTAAATTTAACAAGTTTGATATTTTATATTTACCCACTGTAGCAGAAAGCAGGACACTGAAAAAAGACAACGTAGCTCCAACTTAATTTGTTAGATGTAATTGAATTAACGTTGGTTTAACATGACAATAATCTGGTAGCACTTTGCAATAAAGCTCCCCTCATAGAGGCATAATAAAATGTTTATCATTAATCACTAATAATCAATCAAGTATTTTGAATTGAACTGAATTATATTAAACTATGATTATGGAAGTAGAATATTCTATTTGTGTTTTGCAGAACGATGAACTTATTTGATAAATTGACAAAAAATCAAAGTAAATGCTGCATGTTGAGGTCAGCAGAACTGCATGGATTCAAACTCCTGAAGCTGAACAGCAAAAGGCGGCAGAGGTTTAGTTTTTATCCTGAGTGATGTCGGCGGCCGTCGCCCTGCGACACGCAGCCTCTCGGTTTTAGTGACACTTCGGTCCTGAAAGACCCTCAGGCTGAAAATGGATCCGCCTGAATCCAACCTGCATCTCGTTTCTGTCTGCAGGCACTTAGAGGACAGAGAGGAGAATATCTTCTGGCTTTTCTCTCTTCAGTTACTTTCATTTTCTCTTTTTTTCCTCCCCCACTTTGACTCTAATTGACCTTTGAAGAAATAGGATGTCGAGATTTCAGGGTAAATTTGTGTCTCAGGATTGGAGCTTTCAGGAAGCAGTGATGGCTGCTTCCTGTTCTGCTGCTGTTGCTCTGGGTTCAGTGAGCTGAGCGACAGACACATGTCAACGATTCGGTACGCGCCGCGGTCACCGGGGACGATCACGTAAACACTCAGTGACCTTGCAGTTATACTCCACTCCAACAGGGGGCGACAGAAAAACCAAATTCAATGCAGTAACGGAGGAGTAGAGATTTAAATATCAGTATTTTAATCTCTGACAGCCAAAATTGAAAGATTCAAGTGATTGTGCTGTTACCAGTTATTTGTTTAATTAATGTAATCAAATTAATGAAAATTAATTAGTTTAATTTAATTAGGAATTAATTTAAGTAAATAAAAATTTACTAGCTTAGTATTGAAATGATATTGAAAAAATTTTATTGCATAAAAAAAGTTGATCGATTTTAATAACAATTTGTTTTATTTAATTACATTTGTAAAAATGTAATGTTTGAAATAACTGATTTTTAAAATGTATTGGCTTACTTAGCTTAATTGCAGTTTTAGTTGCATTAATTTGCTGTGTATCTGTGTGGCTGCATTTAATGAATTAAATTAGTAAAAAAAACATTAATACATTAAATTGATAACAAATTTCTCTCATTCAAATAAAGGAATTTAAAATATATATATTTTAAATCTGTTAAGTAGACCAATCAAAGATTAATTTCTCTACATTTAATAAAATTAATTAAAAGTAATTTAACAAGTAATAAAAATATCTGCAAAATGTTATTTTTACAACCTTAACACATAGGTTGAGGTAAAGGTGGGAATTAATTTCATACATTCGTCCTTTGATAAAATTTGGAAATTTTCTGATCTTGAAAAGAAAAAAAAATATTTAACTTTTCAAACTTAAACATTTCTGGGGGGGTTTCTGAAAAATTTCCGAGATTTCTATAAAAATTTCTGAGTGTTTTCAACCAAATTTTTGACCTTTTAAAGTGAGAAATTAAAACGTTTTTTTCTTTTTCAATCTGGAGAGACTCAGACGGAAAAAACAGCGATTAAAAAGGTTTATTGACATGCATGAATTTAAAGTTCTTTGGCGCTCGGGCGCCGGCTGAGGACATTGAGCTGTGAATTGCGATCAGCTCGGATGAGCATTCCCGATGTAGGTTAGGAATGTCATCCCCCGGGACCCGACACTGGTGGTGGAGGTCGGTGAAGGATGCGAGTCTGAAGAGTGGAGGTGGAGAAGGGGTGGAGGAGGGTTGAGCGCAGCTGGAAAGCGGAAGATGCCATGGATGGAGGTCCTTATCAACTGGGCCTTGGTCGGTGATTCGACGTGACGTGGCTTGGTCCAGCGTTGATAGGTCGGCGGCGATGAGCGGGACGTGCCGATTGGATGATGCAGGTGGGGCTAAAGAGTCTTCCAGTTTGAATTTGCGCCTAGGCTTCATTTCTACCTGCAGTCGCCGTAACACAGATACGTTGCACCTTCACTTTGTTCTGCTCTTTTCTTCAGACGATTCTGTAACTTTTCCTATTCGAAGTGGATAACTGCTCCTTGTTTTCCGTCCACTTACCTTACCCGACTGCGAAGTGCTTTACGACACAATGACCTTAATTATCCCGACTACTAAAGTCTTGTTGGGTGTTTTTTTTTCTGCTTTTTGTGCTGCGACTCGGCTGGAATATGACAGCTAATTGAGCCCAGGGGAAGTTTGTGTTTGATTGTTTTCAGCTTTCTCTCTTTCCTTTCACTGCGTTTGCTTTTATCAACACCACATAGATTTGTCTGTAACTCTAGAAACAGCTTTAGTGCTTATTTTGCAGTTGCCTGTAGTTATTGATCTCTAAAATGATGGTACATTTGAAATGAGAATACTTTTCATCTTCAGGAAATGTGGATTTCTTTAAAATCAGCAACAAGCTGCAGTGCAGAACGACAGCACAGCCTGTCCACTATCATGTATAATTAGTGACATGACTTGTTAGCTGAAGTTTAATTACACACCACAGATCATGCGGTTGTGAGAGCCAAGTTAACACAGACATCAATTTCATGGATCGCTCTGCTGTTTCTGCCTGGAAAGTGCTTTCTATTTCACGCATGGCTTGTTCTAAAACCGAGGCAGAACTTACATTTCCTCTTACTCTGACTGCATCGTGTCGGCGATCTACACCAAACCACAACACTCTTTAAGATGAATTAGCAAGATGCTGGAACGTAAATATTTAAAGTGTAACTTTTATGAAATTTGTTAAAATTGTTGCCATGTTGTGACAGTTTTATTTGAAACAGATAATCTGTGAAAAGACTGATCTCCTCTTCCTTGCGCTATTATAGAAAAACAACCAATCAGAGCCAGGAGGTGGGTCTTAGCGCAGTCAATCACCCTCATGTACTCACTGCTAAATGTGTTAATGGTGGAGAATCAACTTTCCATTATAGGAAAACCGTCATAGGTGGCTGTGCTAACTAGTCATAGCATCCACGACAAGCTATGGTAGCTGCAGCGAGCATGAGATGCTGATTGAGAGCGCTAAGACCCGCCTCCTCGCTTTGATTGGTTATTTCTAGTTAGTATGTTTCCATTGAACAAGAAATGAGAATGTTTGTTCATGCGGCAAGCTATTAAAATTTTTTCCAGACCATCATCCTCTGCTACTTCCTGTCTTCTTCTTCTTCATGGCTTCTGCCAGTAGTAACATCTGGTTGTTGATCATATGATTCGTGTTGCAAAAAGTGTTTCTGTTTCAGTTTTCGCAAAATAAACTACCTCATCCTAGCACCAAAACTTTTTTATATATATATATATTGACATTTTTCCATTAAGTTAAATTATTTTCCAATGGAAACACAACCAATGTGAGAGAGTTTGTTTTCCAGTGAAACTCTGAATCATCACAAGAACACTAGCAGTAGTCAAAGGAATCATCATCATTTTGTCTGATAATTATCAATATTCAGTGGTGGCTGACAGGTAACAGCTCACAGGAAATGGTGAAACAGGCTGCAAACACATTAATGATGCAAACTACAGATTCAACAGGAAAATGCTGCAACCACCTCGTCTGGTTGATGAAGTCTATACTCAATAATATTATAAGTAATAACGTCATTCTGCGGTATTTCCATTATCTAGAGGGGAATATTGAGTTCTTCCACTGTTATTTAACTGATGTGTGCTTCAAACAAGCAACAGAAGCAATTAAATCAGCAGCAGACATTTAGAAATGAATCTGGTTGTTATCTCACTCAGATGAGAGAACAGATAATTTAATCAATACCAGACACTTTACCGAAAAGAAAAGCTGCATTTATGACCCTTTTTTCTCAGAGACTTCTCTTACTATCAACCTTTGCTGCATTTTCTTGTATTTACATTACATTAAGGTGGAGTTAGACGCATTTATGGTTTGAAGAGTTTGGTCATAAATAAACATTTCATGATGAATGTTAATTAATTTCATCCTAGCAATTTTAATAAAAGACGTGAATGTCATTATGTTTACCATCATCACAATTTAGGCATTAAATATTTATATTTTAAAACTATGCGTTCTCCTTGTTTGGGAGATGTAATGCATAAAATTGACTCTGTATTTGGAATAAAGCTGTAACATAAACAGAGTATCTGCATCCTTGTTGTGTCAAAACTATTTAATCTTATATATTCTATGTAGCTTACTTTGTTCTTGTGAGACTTTTCTGTTATGCAAAACATTGAGTCTGCCTCCACTGCTTTTTGTGACTTAAGGCGGTTGTTTCTACCAGTAACTAGCTGTTAATATGCTAAAGCTAGCTAGCTTATATACATCCATTATGGGTAAGAGCAGATTTATTGCCAGCAGGCTGGACATTTCTGTCAAGATACAGGTATTAAAAAGTCTTAAATTTGAGTCTGTGTTCATTGAGTGCTGCGACGCAAGGCAGTTGCTGGTATCGGTAACTAGCTGCCAATATGGCCAGCTAGCTTTTATCGATATTTGGGTGGATGACGTTCGACTTCTTTTGCCAAGCCATATGATTTATTTATTTGCGATTTCCCAATAAAGAGATACATTGATTTCTGAAGAAGTAACGTACCACACCCTGACACAGTGTAACTTTGCAAGTTCCACATTTCTGTTGTGATACTGGTCTTAAATTTTATTTGTAATGGTCTTAAAAATAGTCTTGAATTGGAGGTGGTGTAATCTTCAGAATCCCTGAAATGCTAACCTATACAATCTGTAGTTTGTACATTTCTATCGTGAAGCAGGTCTTAAATTTAATTTGCACTAGTCTTAAAAAGTCTTAAATTTAAGTTTGTGAAAACTGGATAATCGCTGAAACACTACTGTGATTCTACGCAATTCCACTCAGTCGTCTATTTGTAGTTTGTACATTTTTATTGTGATGCAGGTCTTAAATTTATTTTGTAATGGTCTTAAAATGGTCTTTCAAATTTGAGTTGGTGAAACTTTCAGAATCCCTGAAACACTAACCTGGCTATTGCCATCCGACACAATTGCTTTCAATCATCTGTTGTTTGTACATTTCATTTCTGTTGTGATACAGGTCTAAAATTTCAACCATAATGGTCTTTAAAAGTCTTAAATTTGAGTCGGCGTAACCTTCAGAATCCCCAAAACACTAACCTGCACATTTCATCTTTGTCTGTCTGTAGTTTTTACTCTTTTATCATGATCCAAGTCTTGAAATTAATTTGTAATGGGCTTTAAAAGTCTTAAATTTGAGTTGGTGAAACCTGCAGGTAAGAAAATGTGTAAAAACTGAAGTGTTGCGAATACTTTCTGGGTCCACTGTAAGCTAGTTATCCTCCAGAAGTGCTGAGCAGTAGTTTAAAAAAAGACTTGAGAGGTCATGTGGACAATAAATAGGTAAAAAGTCTCAAAGCACCTCTAGCTTGGTGAGCCCTGGAGATTTCACTGGACGATTTATATTAAAGACAGCATCAACCTCTGTTCATACCGAAGTGGAAGCAATATAACACATCACCTTAGTGTATTTAGAATTAGAAGTGGAATTAAGCATTTAAGAGGGACAACTCTCTTTGGAGCCATTCATAGCCATCCATCAGCTGCAGAGGGAGTCGAGTGGAACAAAGGTCTGATTCTAAGGCGCAAACTCAGCAAAACATTCTCCAGCGACTCTACAAAGCAAAGTAGTTTTCTCTGGTAGCTTTAAACTCTCCACAAATCATTTAGTGTAACTTTATGGATGCATTGTTTCAGCCTTATTAAGACTAATTTGAATTTGACAGATTAACTCTAGCAGAACCTTCAGACTGATTCAGATTCTAACCTGGATCTGGTCTCTTTATTCTCACATTTGCTGGTTCACGGGGTGCAGACGCCATCGCCGTACTGGGTGAAGCAGAAGAGAAGGTTTTATGTTAAAAGGGAGCGATTGATATTCATCTCACACTTGTGCACTTAGTCCTCCACTCCCACTTGATTTGCATTAACATCATTTAAAATAGAGGCAGAAAGAACTCTCAGAGGAGCGAGTTGCACTCCACTACATGATCGCTGTGACTTAACATGTGCTTTTTCTCTTCTCAGGCGTGAAGGGCGCGAGGATCTGACAGCGGCAACGCAGACAAAGGCTGGAACGAAGGCAAACCGCACAAACACAGGGAGGTTAGATGAGCTTTGACATGTGACCTTTTCTGGAATCATGTGATCATGCATATTTATGTTTAATGAAAACATTACATGATTCAAAATGTGGAGACTTTTTTATTTAAAGTTTAATCTGAACACAATTACGAAGAACAGCAGAGGTTAAATGTGATGTAAGGTGTTTTTTTGTCTCTTTTATAGCTCAGTTTGAAGACTTTTCTTCTAATAAGTTGTTTATTTTTTGGTAACCAAAGTCACTCTGTTGGCTTTTTAACAAAATAGTTTCAGACTGCTCACATCTGAGAACTTTTTCAAGGTCTCTGTGCATCCTTAAAAAGTCTTAAATTAATGTTTCTAAAAATAAGACCTTAAAAAGTCTGGAATGAACTTAAGATTGTTTCATGTTTTTAAATTCATGTTTCTAAAATGTCTTACATTCATGCTTCTGAAATAAGGTCTTAAAGTCTAAATTATGGCCTTAAAATGTCTTAAATTGATTTTTAAAAAGTAAGTCAGTCTTTGATACTTGAATCCCAGGTCTTAAATCTTGGCATCTAATCTATTTATTTCTTTGTCTTGCCAAATTGTACGCAGTCATCTTCACTGCATTCTGTGACTCGAGGCAGTTGAGGCTACTGCTAACTAAGTGCTAACATGCAGCTAGTTAACTTTTACTACCCATCATCTCTAAAGCGATCAAAAAACAAAGAAACATTTTTGCAATGAGGTTTTGTTTTGCCATTTCAGAGCTGATTACAGCTAAACTTTATAATTTTCCATAATTATCCAGCCTACAGCTGAACAATAAAAGATTTGCTGCGTTTAATCCGTTATGATTTAAAGTGTTTGGAGAGTTCTCATGTCTGAATAACTGGTAACACCTGCAGAAAGGTATTTCAATGAAATACACAGAAATGTTTTATCTATTCTGTAAACTCATTCATCAGGTTTTCCCTCATTTTAGGCAAACATATGTCCAGATTCATAAAACTCAATATCAGATTGACATTTTAAGGGTTAAAAGTAAATTATTCCTTGCAGCAGCAGCAGCGATGTTATGAGGGAAGGCCTGAAAAATGAGTGTGTGGATAGAAAATGCAGTAATATTTTAATTTTCATACAAAATATAGAAAAAAGTTTCATTGTTTCAGGGCTGAGCAGTGGAGGAGTTGGTAGCAGAAAGACAGTTTACCAACAAAAATACCAAAAGACTGGAAATAATAATAATAATAATTTCATTTCTTCTTCATCATCTTCTTTTTATGGCATACATATATATGCTATAAAAATATATATGAAACTTTATTAGAAATTACTTTGTGCATATTTCAAAATAAGGAGAAAAGAAAGGGAGAAAGTTGGTAAAAGGTTTCATACGTCTGCTTCTACACCTGCAGAAAGAGAGAACAGAAAACCTCAGAAACCATAGCAACAAACAACATGTGAATAAATAATAAACTGTTAGAAAATCCCTGAAAAGTACACAAGTTAATACCAGCTGAATTTGGAAACAACCTTGCGCCAATATAGAGTTTAACAAAATTACTATTGACTTTGCATTATTATTGTTAAAGAGTTAGGAAACGGCTACAAACACACACCATAAATGGATCTGCTGTGAAATGAAGCATGAATATGTGGAAAAGATCCTTATTTTTATAAAGTACAGTGGAGGGTGTATGGTTCTGTGGGTCTTTATCAATAAATGCCAGGATTTTTAAAATAAAAAACATAATAAACCTTGTTAAAAAAATAAGACAGTGATTCAGAACCAGAGGACAAATCATTTCTTCCTTCATTACAGTTTTATTCAAATTACTTGAATAATCATTTCTGAAGTTAAATGTGTCAAATCCTGCTGTATATGAGAAAAATGAACCTACTGTTCATAAAACCAATAAGTTGAAGATGTGTCTAATTACATATTCATATGCTCTTTTAATTTTGCAAACGTTTCGGCGCCATAACTGGTGGAAACGAAGCTCCCGGTGACACGTTTGTAAGGGATGATTGACAGTGACAGCTTGCCGTACGAGCTTTACAATGATGAGCTACTTTACAGTTTTACACACAATAAACTGATTTATTCTGATTTATGCTGATGCACCGCGCTGACATTCATACTGTTATCCTGACTGTAATGCTGCCTCTGCTTTTATGCTAATTGGACTGGATGCTCATATTGATGATGTTTCTGTTTGACTGCATTGAAACAGACTCTGAAATCTTTACTTTCTGCATCGATTTGAGGCTTTAGGCGCTTTACAGCTCAGTGTTTTTGTCAAGTCAAGGTTGTTTTCTGCAGCGACGACAAACAGAATCAAAAGAAAAACAGTCAAAACAGTAAAATCCAGCTGTTGAATATGCTTTGCTAAAGACGAGCAATCGGAATGAGAAAACAGTGATATTTACGACTGACATCAACATCTGTTTGC